>NC_068420.1:10239776-10354776 GCF_023724105.1 Carassius gibelio | reverse complement strand
ATATCCAAAAAGTTTCAGTCTTTTAATTGCGATTAATCGCGATTAATCGCGATTAATTTTAAAAATTTTGCGATTAATTAGTTAATTTTTTTTAATCGATTGACAGCACTAATATATATATATATATATATATATATATATATATATATATATACAATTTTATATATTTATTTATTAAATGAAAATAAATATATTACATATATATTACATATTATATATATATCTTAAAATATATACATGTGTGTATTTATATTAAGCAAATTAAATTATACTATTCTATCCAGAATATTACATACATTCCTAACTATTTATTGAATATACATACATATATAGAATGTATATTTTTATGAAATTTGTAGTATTATTATGAATTGATTTTAGACCTTATTATTATATTATATTTCTATATTATATGCATACATTGTGTGTGTGTGTGTGTGTGTGTGTGATTGTCACAGCTGAAAGTAGCATTGTTTATTATGAAACTATACTATGAATACGCATCTGTTATCCGTATCAGTTATATCGATCTATAATTTATTATGCTGATTGTTTCTGTGTTAATGTACAGTATGCATATGTGTGTGTGTGTGTGTGTGTGTGTATAAAAGCTAATTAGATTATACTATAAAACCCAAAATATTATATACATTTATAAACATTTATTGTTATTAAAAATGTAAATATTAATGCATTTTGTAATAAATATGGCAATTATATAAAATTATCTTACAATAAAAGTGGAGTATAAAATAGTTTATAATATTTTTTGCTTTTATTAGTAGTATTTATCATTTTGGAATTTTATACAATCTTTTTTTATTTAAATTTTGTGTTTATTTACATACAAATATTTCTGTATTTATGTTCCTGTTTTTTGTTGACATTAGGTGAGGATATGTCAGTCTTTAAACTGGCTATTGAGTTTTGACCCGTTTCTTTATCCTCTAAACGCCAGCTTAACAACCCGAGTTCATGCCACGGCTTGTCTTTATCACAAAACTCAGTCTCACAGACATATTTGGATCCATTACTGACAAGCTGCAACCCACATTTTTCTAGAAATGTGATCATGCTTCAGTTGACTGCTCAACATCTGGTTTAACTCTACTACTGCTCTGAGTCTTTGTCCATTTATGGCATTTTGCTTAATAAAATAAAACGGATTTACTTGGTAAATGAAATTGTGTGTGTCCTCAGGCTCACCTTGTTGCGGCTTTTGAGCAGAGTTTAGGAAACATGACCATCCGACTGCAGAGCCTGACGACGACGGCAGAACAGAAGGTGTTTTATTAAGTCCTCATGACGTATTATAACCTAAAATACATCCCTATGAGGAAAACAGCTTCATTTGGTCTCTAAAAATGTATAATTGTTAAAAACAATTGAATATCGTTTAATCTCCCTTTTTTGCAGGACACAGAGCTGAATGACTTGAGGAAGAACATTGAGCTCCTTCAGAAGCAGAACTCAGCGACTCAAGCCACCATCAATGGAGTCATTAACACACCAGACCCAACATTAACAAACCGCAAGGGTGAGATCTCAATAACTTTAGTACAATAAAATGAACAGTATCGCATGTGTTACCTATGCTTCATTTTTCTTTTCCGTTCTCTCCCTCAGTTTCTCTTGATTCTGTCAACGGGTCGCCTCAGTCCCAGCGGGAGTTGCGGATCCACAGGCAGCCCTCCTCAGACAGCGTCTCCAGCATGACCAGCGCCACCAGCCACTCCAGCATCGGCAGCAACCTAGAGCTGGATGCTAAGAACAAGAAGAAGAAGAAAAACTGGGTGAGTTTTCAAACCCATCCATCCAATACAAAAATTCCTTCTTTTCTCCTAAAACACGGTTCTCTCCAAGTCTTACTAGAGTTAGATCAATGCTAGATTGGATTATTTATTTGTTTTAACTATTTAAACGTTGCATTTTCTTTTCATTTGTGGATGTTTCATGTCATCAGCCTTCATGTGGTGGAGGAAAGGTGAATACTTGTGTCTTAGTAGTACCTTAGTGGCTTAAACTTGGCTTTATGTGTTTGTTTCAAACGATTAATCGCGATTAATCGCATCCAAAACAAAAGTTTTTGTTTACATATTATATGTGTGTGTACTGTGTATATTTATTATGTATATATTTACATTTGCATTTAAACATTTAGCAGATGCTTTTATCCAAAGCGACTTACAAATATATAAATACACACACACACAGTATTTGAAAATATGCACACACAATTTATATTGTGTATATAAATAATTTTTTCTTAAATATACACATGCATGTGTATGTATTTATATATACATAATAATATAAACAGTGCACACAAGATATTATGTAAACAAAAACATTTATTTTGAATGCGATTAATCGCGATTAATCGTTTGACAGCACTATTTGTTTTGAAAGTGGAGAGTAAATATCAGTCGTCCATATCATAAATTCATTTGCCCTCTTGCATTCAGGCCGTATCATCTGGTGGAGGAAAATTGCCTGATAACTACGTATGCGAAGCTAACCTTGTTGTCGAAGTGTTGATGTCGTTCTGCAGTTTTAGAGCTAGAACAAGTGTTCTTCATCACTAGATCTATCAGATTTATGTTGTGCAGTTTATCACATTTTGCATTTTTATTATGAAAACTCTGTTAACTGTTCGAGTGAGTGGTTATTTAGCTAAATGGTGTTGAATTATGGTTTTTGTCTGATTTTCCCTGTGCTTTCATGTTATGGTACAGGTGTATGAGGTAAGGTGGGATACATGACTCCTTCGGAATATCGTTTTATATTTCTTGAATGTTTTAAAGGGGTAGTTCATAAAGATAAACTTTAAAAAGCATATTAGCTACTAACAGCTGTGTGTTGAAGGTTTCTTAGTAAGACATTTGTTTTTTCCACAGCTGCGGAGCTCCTTTAAACAAGCATTTGGGAAGAAAAAGTCTCCTAAATCGGCGTCTTCTCACTCGGACATTGAAGAGATGACCGACTCTTCTATGCCATCTTCACCCAAACTCCCCTATAACAGCTCAACGGCCTCTTCTCCAATGATACGCAACTCCCATTCCAACTCCCTGTAAGCTCCTCACAACAACAACAATAATCCTAATAAAAAAGTAGTTATTATTATTTTTAGACATTTATTTTAATTAGGAATTTATTGTAAATGGATATTTTACAATTCTATCAAAATTATTATTATTATACATATATTTATTTTAATTTATAACTTACTATAATAATATCTGTTCATTAAAAATAGTTTTTCAACCCATAATTCTTATTTTTATTTTGTGTCAGAATGAGTGTGCAGTTAAATTAGATTAAAATAATAACATATTATTTATTATTATTTGTTAATATTTATTTATAATTGTGTATTTATTATTAAAAATGTATCTATTAAGCTCCTCACATAATCAACAACAATAATACTAGTAAAATATAGTATTATTATTAATGTTATTGTTATTACTGATCATTTATTTATTTATTTAATCATTTATTGTAAATTATTATTTTATAATTTATTATTATTATAAATGTATCTATTATCTCAGTATCTAAGTTATTTTTTTCTTGCTTTAATAATAATAATAATAATAATAATAATAATAATAATAATAACATATTGATTAGTAATAATAATAATAATAGTTTTATTATTTCTTATTTTTGTATAATAATAGCCCGATTCCTTTTTGTCTTGGTTCAGGTAGCACATCTTTAACCAGGAGTTTTCTGAAATATTTGATTTTCTGGAAACTTCTTAAGCCTAATTTTGGATGGAAGAAAGATTTATAATAGACAAGCACCATTTACAGTGTGATTTAGTCTAGAACTAGGTAGTGTTTTTTGGAAAATACCACCCATTTTGTAAACTAAAAAGTTACACACACCCACATTTTATGTTGCTGCAGAGCAACTCTCAATGTGATAGTGCTTAACAAATGTCCAGTGCAACGTGGAACACCCTCAGAGTTTCTCTCATGGTTGATATGTGTATGTTTGTAGTCCTCAACTGTCCTCGCTGCCTGCAGACGGGCCTGTCTGGGGCTGTAGCAGCAAGTCCATGAGGTCTGCCTCACTGGCACGGTAAAGGGAATGGCACAAACAATACCAATATTTCTCAATCTCTGATGATCAGATCCCTGAATAAAATGCCAAGAACAGATGTTCAACCAATTACTCCTACATTATTCATTCTGAGCAGTTAACAGTTTTAAAACACTATATGCCCTGATTCATAAATAATTAAGTATTGTTGCTATTTCCAATTCTTGCACTACTTCCACAGTTCATTGATATGCAAATTCACTTTCACTGTTAATCAAAATTAAATGGTTTGTGATTTTTTTTTTCATTGTTTTTCATTCAAATTACAAAAAAATTAATATTCTTATAATCAAAACAAAACACAACTTTAATTTATTTTATTTGTTTGTGTGTATATATAGTTTGTTTGGTAATTAAGTGTTTTTTGTTTGTTTTGCTTTGTTTTTTATCTTTGTTTGTCTTATTTGTTTGCATTGTTTTTTGTTTTCTGTTTTGTTTTCCGCTGACGTGTTTTAAATTCATCTCGTTTGTTTCTTTTTTTGTTTGATATTCCGTATGTGTTTGTCGCAGGATTTCAGAGTGCACGGACAGCGAGGCTGAAACAGTCATGCAGTTGCGCAGTGAACTGCGTGATAAAGAAATGAAACTCACAGACATCAGATTGGAGGCTCTCAGCTCCGCCCACCAATTGGACCAATTACGAGAGTCCATGAGCCGCATGCAAGTGAGCATCTGCAGCAAGGATCAAGGATATCGTTAAAATAGTCCATGTGATATCAGTGGTTCAACTGTAATGTTATGAAGCTACAAGAATACTTTTTCTGCTCTTATACTCACACTTTATCATTCAATATGTTTGATGTGGAGGCCCATTTTGTTATTTAATTCTGTTTTAAAATCCATTTTATCCTAACAGATTGAGATTGAGAGGCTGAAAGTGGAGAATGACAGATTAAAGATGGAGAGCCAAGGCAGTGGCAGCAGAGCTCCTTCTCAGATGTCCATCTCCCCTTGTTCTGTGGGCCTTTCTTCTCAACTCAGCCTCACAGAATCCACCAGCTTAGGTAGAGAAGACTTCTTAACTTCAAAAATTATATTTTTGTGGCATTGCAAACGACTGAAATTCTCGGTTGAATTATAGATATGTTGCTAGAAGACAGTGGAGATGGAAGTTCCTGGAAAGAGGGACAGCATGTGAAGGTCGTGGTCAGTCTAGAGAAAGATCCAGAGTGGAAAGAGGTACAGCTCAAGACTGTTCAGTAAAAATAACTTGATGATCTCATCAAGGGCACTTCAAACACTTCTTTGTACTGCTTTTGGCAGGAGTGCAGACCTTCTCAGTTCTTGCTGGGATGCATCGGTGTCAGTGGAAAAACCAAATGGGATGTCCTAGATGGCGTAGTCAGACGACTCTTTAAGGTACAAAAACTTGTTTACCTAGAGTTTAGAGAGCTTTAAGTTGAAATCGTATGAAAAAAAAACGTTCGTGTCATTCCAACAGGAATATATCATCTACGTAGATCCTGTCACGCAGCTGGGTCTGAACACTGACAGTGTGATGGAGTACAGCATTGCAGACATCCATCGTGCCAGTGATGCAGACACACCAGAACTCCTGCCATGCGGTTATCTTGTGGGAGAAAGCGACACCATCTCCGTCAAGCTGAAAGGTATGACTGTTGCTCTTTAAGAAGTAACTCGTCTTGAAAACATGACACCACACCATTGAAATACATTGATGATACAGGTCTCTGACAGTTTTCTCATGACCGAAGCCTTGTCTCCCCATTTTGCAGACTTGTCTGTCAACAGTGAGGACAGTTTGGCGTTCGAGACGCTCATTCCGAAGCCAGTTCTGCAGCGATACATCTCTCAGCTGGAGGAGCACAGACGAATCATCTTTTCAGGGCCTTCTGGGACAGGGAAGAGCTTTCTAGCCAGCAGACTGGCCGAGTACTTGGTCCTGAAAGAGGGAAAACAGCTGGAACATCAAGCAATCGCCACTTTCAATGTGGATAACAAAACTACTAAGGTCAGTTAATCTGATTAAATACAAAACTTAATGACAGGTTTATTTCCTATTCACTCAGTAATTTTCTTTGTAAACAGTGAGGAATTGTAGGCAGCTGATTTATTCAGCAATTTAATAGATTCTAAACACTTTTAGTGTTACAAAACTCCAAGGTTTTTCTTTCAGCATGCTGCAAATTTGAAGGTTCTGGTAATAACGCACAGTGTGTTTTATACAGGAGCTGAAGCAGTACTTGTCCAACCTGGCAGACGTGTGTAAAACCAATGCACATGCTGTTGACATACCTGTGGTGCTTATACTAGATAACCTTCACCATATCACCTCACTGGCTGAGATTTTCAACGGCCTGCTCAACTGCAAGAACCACCAGTGGTGAGCAACACAGATCACGGCAATGATTTTAACTGTGAAAATTCAGATTTGTTGTTTAAAGTTTCAGGTTTTATGGTAGATTTCATATATGTTTAATTGTATTATTTTCTCACAGTCCTTACATCATTGGAACCATGAATCAAACCCCGTCACCAACTCCAAATCTACAGCTTCATCATAATTTCAGGTATCATCTCATTCAGATTTTGATTCACTACAATTTTTTTTTATATTTTTTCAATAATATCTATATTTATATTTAATGAATTTTTAATATTAGTGTTATTATTTTTTTCATACAACACTTATACTCATATATATATATATATATATATATATATATATATATATATATATATATATATATATTATTATTATTATTATTTTAAGTTTATTTTTTATATAACAAATACAGGCTGCATATATCTGATAAGAATACAGTAAAAACAGTAATATGTTGAAATTTAAAGGAAGTGTTCTCTATTGTTATCTTTATTTTTGTATTTTACTATATTACTATATTTTGTACTGTATTTTTTCATGTGATCTCAAAGCTAAATACATTTAGCAGCCGTTAAATCGGTTTTTAGTGTCACATGATCCTTTAGAAATTGTTCTAATATGCTCACAAGTAAAAAAAGTATATATATATATATATATATATATATATATATATATATATATATATATATATATATATATATATATATATATATATATATATATATATATATATATATATATATATATATATGTATACATACACACACACACACACACACAATATTGCATACAGAATCTTGTACTAGATAAAGAGGCACAAACTATGCTCCTGGCACAAAATTTGCTTTAATATTATCAATACTTTTCCAATATATATATAAACAATTTATTTATGCATGTATTATATAGCATAAAAATTATTTGGATTTGCTAATTGCTATACCTCAACTCTCCACAAGAGGTCCTGCAAGCATTACTCAACACTTATTTTGCTCAAGCTCATAATACATGGGTAAAGGTGGATCCAGTCTTGTACTTGGTCTCTTATTTCAGATGGGTTTTGTGTGCCAATCATATGGAGCCACTGAAAGGTTTTCTGGGTCGGTACCTGCGACGGAAGCTTCTAGAAACCGAGATCAGCAGTCGTGTGAGGAACGGTGAGCTAGTTAAGATCATTGAGTGGATCCCATGTGTTTGGCATCATCTCAACCGCTTCCTGGAAACACACAGTTCTTCTGATGTCACAATTGGTGAGTGTGGAGAAACAACCAATCACAATCACCCATACGCCTACCTTAGAATTTGTCAATTCTTTCTAATGTTGTTCCATATAAATAAATGACTATTTTGTTGTGTATGAAACCTGTTGTGTATCTTTTGTCCACCACAGGACCTCGACTCTTTTTGTCCTGCCCAATGGACGTTGAAGGCTCAAGAGTGTGGTTCACTGATCTGTGGAACTACTCCATCATCCCCTACATGCTGGAGGCGGTCAGAGAAGGGCTGCAGGTAAGGTGCCTTCCTTCATTACAATATTGGGATGCTAAAGCAAACAAACCAACAACTGTCTGTTTGTTCTGCAGACGTATGGCCGTAAGGCATCATGGGAGGACCCAGCGAAGTGGGTGATGGAGAGCTTCCCTTGGGTGGCAAGTCCACAGCAACACGAGTGGCATTCCCTGCTGCAACTTCGGCCAGAGGACGTTGGGTTTGACGGGTACTATATATCACAGGAGGGCAGTCCTCGCAAGCACCCTGCTCAGGGAAAATCAGAAGACGACCCACTGGTAAGTTATATAAATTGTATCTACATAGTTCTTACTTAGGAAGATTTACCATGTACTATACTGTTCCTATTACCACAGATGAATATGTTAATGAGGTTGAAGGAGACGGCTCACTGCGGAGGGACAGAGAGCTACGACAGCGATTCCACCAGCAACAGTCACCAAGATGACACGCTGGACTCTTCTGAGACTTTTTAATATCAGATTTGTCTTTCATATGAATCTACATGGTGCTGGTAACCTGTAAAACAGGGTGCTGGAAACCCTGAAAAAATCAGTATTGATTAGTAAGTCACATCACAGCCTAATCATCACCTGAAATGCAAGAAAAAACATGTTCAAGAGGTTTAATATTCATCAAAGATCGTCATTTCCTGAAATCGACACTAGATGGTGGTATAAATGTGTTCAAAAAGGAGATAAACCTAGTTGAGATGTAGCAACTCCCAAGACTTGCCAATTCTTGTTTATTTTCAGTCATGTATTAAACTTTCTAAATACTATCTAATGTTGGGTGACTTATGTACTAGTGAAAAACTTTGGTGCTGAACTTTATAATAATGCCTTACAAGACTTGAGACAGGCTAGCGTATGTCTTAAAGATCTAAAACTTTATACAAATGCAAATAATGCAAGGAAATTATAAACTTCCAATAGTGTACTATCTGTGGGACCTGACAGAAATATATAGTTAAATATGAACCGTATTGTGGTTGCTTTTCACCAACAAAAAGGTATTTTGGTAACACTTGCATAACATAAAGAGCTGTTTGGAAAAGTATTGATAATATTAAAGCAAATTTTGTGCCAGGAGCATAGATTGTGCCTCTTTATCTATTACAATATTCTCTATGCAATATTGTTACATTAAAATAATATTTAACTTCATCACAACAGACTCTCTGGTAAACATTTAGTCAATAACAGAAAAGGTTTTACCAAGCAATCTCTATTAATAAAAACTATTACGGGCAATATAGTGGCATTTTTGCAATACTGTTGATATCAGGAAGACTTGAAACCAAAACTTACTAACTTTTATAGATTCTTATAAATCTACAAGGACAGCTGCATAAAATGAGCTTTGTTCAGTGGGAGAGTATGTTTATCTAAAAATACTTAAGGGGAGAAAGGACCTTCTATTATTGGAATTATTAAGGTCTATGCTGAAGATCTTGGGGGAGTTATACATTCAAAATGATTTGGCACAAGAATCTGTGTGATGTGCTTTAATCTGAATATCTGGGGTTAGTGTGTCTTGCTAATGTGGCAAACAATTACATGAAGTCCAAATGGATTACTGAGAGATATTTTATTTGAAAGACATTTTGTTTAACTAGAAAAAGAAATTTGTCAAAGGTTCATTTTAAAATAAATTTCTACAACATGTTTTAATAGAAGACCTTATGCAGTATTTCTTTCTTTCTTTCTTTTTTCTGTTAGATCCCACCAAATAATTAGCTGTGCTTTAAGTACGGCCAAGATTTTTATTTCTTCAACACATGAAAACTTTTGTGTGGAAAACAATTAAATGTTTATAATTAATAATAATAATAATAATAATAAATAAAGCAAATAGTGTCTACTTTCCCATAAATTGCTGATAATTTTAGAAAACCAAAGACTGAATTTTGATTGAGTTTGTGTATATTTTCAGTTGTAATATATTGTAAATATTTTCCTCATGTTTTATTTGTTTCTGTAGTCTTTAAGAGGAATTGTTTCATGTAAAGTTGTTTTTGATGATTAATGACTTTCTTCATTGTCAATTTAGTGACTGCATGTGACCCTTTGGAATAAATGTGATTATTTTCCTCTCAAACTGAATCTCTGATAGTTATTCTGTGACGGGCAAACTGTCAACAGTTGTGTTTTTTTCAGTAGCTGTGGAAGGAGTGAGCAAGTATGACATTGTTTCATTGATCCATGATTATTATTGCCATTGATGATTGGCATTAGTATTATATAATAGCCTAATAATATCATTGTATTTTTATTTTTTTAACAAGTAATTTGTGGAAATGGATACAAATATTGCTTTTAGGTGAATACAATTTTGCATCATTTTAATTTGGTCAAAAATCATATACAGTCTGTTGTATCTGACCATGCATTAATGTTATTTCAATTCAGACAAAAACGAAAATTTTGGTATTTTGCTTTGGATTTTTAATTTGTAAAATTATTTTTTTCAAATGTATATACATTTTTACAAAAAGACAAAAACAAAAAACAACATCAGTATACAAAATAATATAAGACTTTTAAGTTAGAAATGTGCCACCTACGTATTTAAGATTATAGACAAAGTATCCCAAAACATTAAGAAAGATTATAATAATCTTGGTATAAAAACTCCATACAAAACACTATACAAGCTGCCAAAAACGCAGCGGTTACGACGTTCTCTCTTAAACTAAAAAGTTCACACGGCTACCGTGTGAAACAAGGCCACTTTTCGGAAAGTTTTCCTCCAGTTTTGTGCATAAACATATAAACATTACACAGTCTGCTTAGTGATTATGACACGGTTATTTCCTCGTCCTCTGATTCTGAGAAGTCTGAGTGCTTGCTGGAGATAGAAGGCGAGGTGAAATGTAAATCTACGTTGAGCTCGTGATCTCCGCCAGCCTGATAAAAAGGCGCGCGCGGGCTTTCTCTCAGAGCCGCGTCTGTCTCAAACTTTTTTCCAACGTCGCTCAGGTCAGGATTAGGGTTCATTTTCGTCGGTAATGTTTGTTCCCTGCAACCTCCTGACGACAGAAGCTCTCTTTCTTTGGAATTGCGCCATTTCATTCTTCGGTTTTGGAACCAAATTTTAACCTGATGAGAAAGAGTTCGCAAGACATGAGCACACAGAGTTTACCTCAGACACCCACAAAGGTACGATAAAAAATATGTTTATGGACCACATCAGCTTACCTGAGAGTCTTTAAGGCCAAGTTTGGTCGCAAGTTTCTTTCTGTCTGGTTTGCTGATGTACTTCTGTTTCTGAAACATCTTCTCCAGCGCTTTTCGCTGCACGTCAGAGAAGACGGCCCGTCGAAGCATCCCTCTCCTCGGCTTCCCTCGAGTCGTAAGGGGCCATGCGAAAGTCCCGGGAATTGGCACTGCTGAAGACGATGCTATAGGAAACAACCAAACAAACTCTCAAATTAAGCTAATACTAGTCTTTTCTAAGAACAGGAAGTAGTATTTGGGCTTGGAACGAAAGTTGGGCTTTAATATATATACATGTATTAAACCAAACTGTTTACTGTTTGAGTGATAAGGAGCGAGGAAGCTAATTAGCACATTGCTTGGTTCCCAAAAGCATTGGTATGGTAACAAGGGCGAGCAGTCATTCAGAGCGCTCCAGTGAAAGATAGAGGTGCTAATGAAGCGTGGACGGTAATTGTGTAGTAATGAACTGACTGAAAAAGGCTTAGGACAGGCCACTAAAGCCATATATTACGGCCACAAAAGAGATTTACACTTTAAAACTAAACACAACGGCATGCCAGGGACATTTTGAGAATACTGATGGCGGGGGACTATGTTTGCCCCCAGATATTTTCATTAAATGGACACGAAAAGCCTTTCATACTGCTCAAGTTGTTTTGTTGACGTATTCACACCGCGGTGAAAAGAATCAGTCTATTATCGCTGGTCTGAATGAGTGCACGATCCACAAGGCTATTTGTAGCCCGCATTCATTGGATTGATGGACATGAAGCTTAACGCAAAATGGACCCACTTTTATTGGTTTTATCTGAGGTATACTTAGCTTTAACCAATATACAAATATATTTTTCGTAAACATTACTCTTTTTAGAGTAATTTTTAAGAAACTTTTATAATCAATTTATATTGCTAGTAGTGATCACTGTATCCTAATTAAGACTACTACACCCTGTTAAGCAATTTTCATGCTGCTATATGAGACCAAAACGTTTGCTTGGACGTCCCGCGAAGACTCCCCTCACTCTATGTGGTCTTGTGAGAATATTGAAATACTGAATAGAAGCTAATAGGGGAATTAGTCCATGACTGGTAAATGCCTATCAGCAGCATTCTTAAGTCAACTACGGGTCTGTGTGTGGCTGCCCAGAGGGAGCTGACCAATTGGTCATGGTGCTGAAAGCATTGTTGCCAATCAGTAACTAAGTACACTGCCTCGGTGGGAAAAGGCAGCGATGAAGAGACGCCAACAGTTTGCTTGTGAGAGCAGACCCGCCTTAAATTGGGACCATGACAATTCCGGCTAATTTGTGGATTAGGGGAAGCGGTGCAAAATGTCAGCAGTCACTGCGTTTGCTAAATAGGGCATCAAATCAGCGAGACTGATTCCACAATGTCCTACAAATACCAGCATTGGAAGCAGATTCTGAAGGCCCATCAGTTTGACCGAAATAAGAAATGACACAGCGATTTTTTTTAGGAACCCACCTGGGAAATATGATGCTCTGATGAATGGGTGGAATGAGGCGTCAAAACATGGGAACGGGAATGTTTTCACATTCATCCCTTGCACTGAAGGTGGTGGTGAAGCTATGACACAAAATTAAGCGGACTTTAATTAAATGAAATGTACAAGTTGAATGTGACATAAAAAAAATGTCGCTAAGATCTTCGTTAGCGTATTTTAAACAAAACATTCAAGACAGTTACACTTTTTGATGCTTTATCAAAATAATAAAGTTGCTAGTTTATAAACATAAAAGAAACGTACCGTTACGTGTTGTTGACGCGAGAATAGCATTCACTCCAAACTTCAAGTAATTTGGATCGTTTGGAATTGATGTTTGTGGAGAGCTTGATCTTTTTGGCAAAGATGTAGACATGGCGACGTGGACTGCGGAAGAGTTGTTCAGAGTTGTGGCTCCTATAGCCGGAGGAGATGCGCTTGGAGACGGGATGCTCCTGTGCATGAAGGTGGCAGGTCTGCTGATCCGCAACAGGTCCTCCACCAGGAAACTCGAGTGCGTGGTGAACGCCGAATGTAAAGTGGAAGGCAAGGAAAGAGCCGCCGAGGGCCTTAGAAAGTTTGGATACATAGCAGGTGGCGCAATAACACTTGGCAACATCATTGCACCGTTTTTTTGTTGAAAATGACAGCGAGGAATACACGTGCTGTTACTCTCTCACTACAGAGCCTTGCGTAGATTAGAGTCCAAGAGGGCAGAATGAAGGAGCTCTTGTCCGTCCCTCTCTTTTCCAGGGGTTTTTATATTGGACCGCTGAAGAAGCCTTTTCATGGGTGACAGCTCTAACAATAAAGTTCAAGCAAAATCTCAACGTGAGTTCCGTTTACTCTAGAGGCGGCGTGTCCTGATTGGACAGAAGAAATTCGGATTGGATTAGACACCACAAGCAAACCGCAGACAACGGTTTTTTATGAAAAAAGAAAAGTTGATCATCAAAGTCTTGACGTAACAAATTTTGCACTAAAAACACTTTCTGCTTTGCCTATACGAAACACAATGAACATACTTTTTTTTTTTTATAATCTAGGCATTACACCTTGAAACATAATAAATTAAAGTAAAACCAGTCTCTAAAAATAACCAATATAATGAAAAGGGCTGGTAAAATCATTTTAACTGCAAACTTAGAAGTAAAATAGTGCTGGGTTACAACCTGTAAGTTAATTACTAACGTTATTCAACCGCTTTAATTTCAATTATCCGAAAAATCGTCTAGTAATGACACAAATGTTACAGATAAAGACATTTTATTGTATGGCTATACTGTCCAGTGTTTGTAAAATAAATAATTTAAAACGCTAAAGCACGAAAGCTAATATGGAAAATATTTTTTCGAAGTTTAAATAAAGAATATTGGACTACTTTATACAAGAAAATACTTCTAAACACTTTTTTTTCAGTGTAGTAGTTGCCAACCTCTATTTTCTGCTCAGATAGATAGATAGATAGATAGATAGATAGATAGATAGATAGATAGATAGATAGATAGATAGATAGATAGATAGATAGATAGAATGATCCGAAATAACAATTCTAGACAACATTTCTTTCCTCCATGGTTGACTGAATTGGGCTACACAGGTCACACACATTTCTTCCATTGAGTTACAGAGAGTAAAAAAGAGGAATTTCATTGTGTGAGGAGCTGGGTCAGAGAACATGCTGCGCCACACGTGGATAAGGTTTAATGTGCTATGGCAAAGCACAACCTTTCAAGTTTTGCTGCTAAACCGCAGGGGGAAAATGACCAACGCCTACTGATAAAATATATTATAAAACGAGAAAAAGCGCGAACAAAAGGATTTCTCCTTGGAGGCTTTTATTGGGACAGACGCTCTCTTCTGTCAGATGCACCAAAAGAGGTGAATCCCTAAGCCTGTGGGCTAAGACCTGTGACTAATGGCGTTTGACCGCCGCTCTGTCAGGATTTGTCCCACTATCCATTCATTTTCTTGCAGCTACCTTCACATTTATCTCCGCGGAGTCAACTCGTGCGCTTTGATTTGGACAGAAAAAAGACGAGGGGAAGACAGTCCGCGTGAGCCCTGAGCGATGACACGGCGAGTAAATCTCCATGAAATTATGCGCCAGGCGTTGCTCTTTCGCAGTGATATTGGCTCTTTAAACAATATTTCAGAAGTTTTAAAAAAAGGGATCAGCTCGACAGCCGTCTTAGTGCATCTTAAGAAGTCTTAGCAACCATCTTAGTAAAAGCAAAAAAAAAATCTTTGTTGGGGGCCTGCGCGCACGTAATTTCTGGACAGCTGTAATTCCCTCATCGCGGCCCAGTAGATATCCCTAGCTTTTTTACTTTGGCCAACAAAACCAGAAAAAACAGTACATCTAGCTTTATTATCAATGTATTAATCGTGTTAATCAATTGTGATCATTTCCTCACTGAATTTAACATTTTTGTTGACAGCTTTTGCTGCAGCTTAAACAAGTATTACAATAAATCAACACGCCAATAACAGAACCGTAAGTGATTAGCATGTAGTTATTCCAACTGTTACCAAATAATACGACCGTTAGATTTGCACCAGTTGTTTTTAGCACCGCCCGGGGCAGTTGTATTAAGACACCTCATCACCTTCAGAAAACCCAAGAGACCCAAAAGACTTCTGCAGGTTCAAAGCACTTTATTCTTTCTCTTGCACTTGAAAATCCCTCTATTGTACCTATCAAGCAGATGGTTTGCAGGAAATATAGCTTAGCCTCGGTGACCGAAACTAATTTCTGCTTGCTTTTCAAGCCATGGCACGATTGTTTTCTCTTTACCAATTAGAGGGAGTGCAGCTGGTCGGGCGCTGAATTAAACCCATTAAAGACACATTTCTAAGTTATTATATCCATATAAATTTGCCTTCCCTCCTCCGGACACACATTAACGCCCGCGCATTTGCCTTACAGGTTGTTTTGAGGCCATTCTCCTTGGTGAGCTCAGCGGCATAAACCGATAATAATTTGGCTTCATTTTATTATCCACATTCTGTAGTTTTGGTTTCAAGCAACTTAAGTGAAATTACAATGCAATGATTAAAGCACTTTAAAAAACGTAATTTTATCAGAAAACGAAAAACTTGGCAGTATAATAGGCCTGTTATTGAAAATTATGGTATTATTTTTTTTTTACACCAAGTACTCATAATGTATGGGGGAAGAAAAAAATATATATATTATAGTTCAAATATGTTGGTAGGCTATAATAATATTATATAATTAAATGACACAGGAACAGAAACATACTAAGCCAATGAAATGTCATAAAGTCTGTATTGTAGTTTATTTAGCTAATTTCTTTATTTCTGGAACATTTTACAGAGTAATAATAACCCAATGCAAATTATGATTAGATCTTTTAAATTGAATCAATATCTTTAAGTAACATTTTAAAACTGCATTTGAGACTGTCTTTAACACCTTAAGCTGCCCTTCCTGCAAACCCCTTTTAGACGGACCCAGCATCTGTTTCTGTAGATCCGAAGACGACAGAACACTGAGGAGATTAACCAAGACCCAAAATACAGAAAAGCATCGACTGCATTAAACTGATATTAACTCTGCATTACACATAACGCCGGAGCAAACATAAGTCTGCAGAACAAAGCGTTTTGATTTGCGTCAGACAGAACACCTGTTCTTTTCGGACAGCTTTTGCGCGACACATCTCTGCAGCTTCACAAATCACCAAAGACAGAAACATCTGACCGGTAACTTGAAGACCAGTATTAAGTTGTAATTTGGCTTTGAAGCGTGTTTTGGTGAAATGACTATTAATTAGCCTACATATTTTAATTACACTATAGCGATATATAGATATATAGATATATATATATATATATATATATATATATATATATATATATATATATATATATATATATATATATATATATATATATATATACACACCAATGAAAACTGCACGTTAGCGATATGTTACTTTTGATGTTACTAAAAACGTGTGTTTGAAAAATCAGAAACGATTAATGTTACAGAGGTAAATAGGTGACAGAAAAAGAACTCTCGAAAACAGTTGTGAAAATTAGACTTGATCTATAAATTATAAAATATTACAACCTATCGAAAGGCGGGCTTACCCTTTTTACTCGCTAAACATAAATATGGCGTGTAGTCTGACTAATGTGTACAGGAAAATATTATAAAAGGACAAAAACGGTTTCCCAACACAAAAAGTGATAGCAATAAAGAAAACAAAGGATCACATAAAAAATTAATGAATACATTTAGCTTTTGTAGGTTTGTGAAATATGTTTGGCTTTTAATATCCCATGATTAACCATTGTAAATTGAACAATTTTCATATGCACAATACATGATGTGTAGGCCTATTTAAAATGTAAATGTATTTTTTTTTAATTTCCTTAAATTAAATCTTACATTTTAGAACATATCATAGTAGTCATTAAATGCTTTGATAGAAACACAAGTATGATTCAAATGTTTTTCAGATTTTGTTGAGATTGCTAGATAATTAGGATGCAAAATTTAAATCAATTTCCCATGGATAATATATTTCTCATCATCCTCTGTTCTTTTAAAGATAAGACTTCATTTAAATGCATTACAATACAATACAATACCCATCAATAGCTAATTCACCATACGCATTTAAAAGAAAACAACAAGCTTTTGAGATTTAAAAAAAAAATCTCACAGAATCTGTTCTTTGATTAGATTTGAATTGGTCATGGGAGCTCAGGCCACATCAATGTGGAAAATGAATTTTCTTCTCATTTTAATCTCATAAATGTTCACAGTTACGGCAAATCTCTTCAGACTCCTCAGCACCTGTCAGGTTGTTTTGAAATAAAGCTTGTAAATGGCTCTAGTTAAATTGTGTTTCTGGGGAAGCCCAAGCGTTGCTACGCAGCCTGAAAAAAGGAACAATCCTCGTGGTTGTCAAGACCACTTTAAATTAAGGGCTTGTTGCTAACAAGCAATCACTGCTGCAAACAAAATGACCCTTGGTCATGCTAACCTGTGCCATTTTTCTTGCTGACGCTCATAATAGAAAAAGCCACTCAATGAGCTTAAAATGTGACACAAACAACAAAAAAATCCAGTGCTTGGAGGGAGGACTCCCTATTTAAAGCTAAATGCTTGCAAGGGGGGGTATAGGGTGGTGTTGAGAGTTTGAGCCCATCAGCACAATCTTTAGCTTTGTTTTAGACCTGAACTCAGAGAGCAGGGGAGAGAACCTTGTCGAAAGGCTCCTATTGAGTACGCCTGATAAGTTGAACATGGGGCAAAGCAGACGTAGCTGAGGCGCTTGTGTACTGAGGAGGAGCCGGGGTTGTTCACTGGCCACTTGAATGGGGGACGCTAGCGCCCGTTGGCTGGCTGGTATTGATGTGGTTTAGCCGAGTAATCGGATTGAAAGTGAGCCACGGTATTTGTGTCAGTTCACATTTCGTCAAATGCATAATATGCATGGCCTTGGCGTGGGGATTCTGTATTGAGACTTTGGCTTGCAATTCAGCGTTATGAAAAGGGAAAGCCTCATTTAATTCAAATATAACTCTCACTCGACCATTTACAGATTGCTATATTTGCATAACCGCAAAGAACTTTTGCCTTTTCAAGGCCTGGCTGTGTGTGTGTGTGTGTGCGGGTCCTATTCCTGCGCTTCTCCCTGGTCAGGCCTTAAAGGGGGAAAAAGTACGCAAATGTGCGAAATAAATGTGTACAATGTGAAGGAGTGGGTTTTCTCACAGGGATAAGCAAACAGGGGTAAGGGTGAGCAGACGTTAGACGCTGACATTTAGCTTTTTTCCCACTACTGGAGCAATATGTTGAGTCGGACAACAAAGCTAAAGTGCTACGGTGGTGTAATTCTCCTTAAATGACGTGCACTCTCACACGGTGGTGGTTTTGAATGGGATTTTGTTGTGGACTCTGTTAGGTTTCAGGTTTTTAATCTCTCTTTTGTTGAGCGCTCATTTAAACTGTAATAATGTATTCTTTGGATTATAATTTACTTTGTAAAATGCAAAATTTTAATAATCATGGAAAAACATTTCATGAACAACAAAAAAAAACAGCTCCACTCTATTGCCAAAGGAGAGCTAGTTCCACATAGACCACAAACGTTTTTAGGCTCTTGAAATAACCAATCTACAAAAATAATACTGTAACATTATTATAGTAAATAACAATTATAACCTCCGGAGTAACGGTGCTAGGATATTGAATAATATGAATTTGTTGCTTTGCCTGTTTTTGATGTGCACAATGCCTTCTGCTATTTAAAATCAGTTTAGTAAAGTGAACTTTTGGTTAGTTCTCTTGTTTGAATATGCAGAGTTCTACTGTAAGGTTAATGCTGTCTGGTTTAAACAATTGAAAATGAAAATGAAACAATTGAAAACATTTGTTAGAAATTTCTAAATGTAATCAAAAATGTAATCAATTACATTAATAACATAATTGAAATAGTTACACTACTTATTACATTTTGAATTGTATAACGTATAATTTGCAATCTTGGCATACAGCCAACTCGGGAACTCTACACAAACATGCAGAAAAGATTGATTCAAGAAGTTTTATTCTGTGTAGTACCTACGCATATCACAAAAAGAAAAAGACTCCTTATAAAAAGTGGCTGGCCAAGGACTAATGTAAATAAAAACTGATGTTTCAATCCTCAAACATGTATCAAAATGAAACATCTCAGAGGAGATTGACCCAAAGAAACTCTTTTTGTCACCTGTTCGAGTAAGAAAACTTTTATTATATTCATATAATCTTAAATTAAAAAAAGATGACAGCTAGAAGACATGCAGCCCTATATTAAAAAACCTTCAATTATATTAAAAACAACCTTAAAATTAAAAAATGCCAATATAATATCTTCCCCGAATGACAATAAATTTTTTATACAAGATGTATATATTTTTTTTATTTTAAAAGTGAACCAGAAAAATTGGATGTATTCTTCCTCAGTTCAGTTGAGCATTTTAAAAAAAGGAGACCTGGATCCTGGATCCACAACCTGGAGCTGCTCCTGCTGAAAGCAAAAAACCACATACACAATCAATATATAGAGTACCATTGAAGAAGACATGCATGGTACTGGATCAGAGTTTTCACTTGAACTAGACACCACTTTGGCTGGTGTAAGAATGATTTCCCATCCTCATTCCTGGAAAAGGCCTTTGAACATGTCTCCATGTCTCAGTTTTCTAGGATATGGCATAATCCATGTCCTAGACTTTCTTGTGTCCACCACCTCAACTTCCAAAAACAGACGCGACAGTACCGCTTCTTCCGGTGGAGAGTGAAGGGTGGGAGAGGTGGTGTTAATATCAGCATGTCGGACCTGAGATTAATCCTAATCTCCTCTCTGTGTGCTGTAGGCCGTGGGGTTGAAAGGCATGGGGAAGTACCAGTGGGGGTGCTCTGGCCTGGGATCTCCTGCCCGGAGAGGATAATGCCAGCGGCGGAGCCTGCTGGTCCTGTGGAATCCAGCTGGAATCCCCACTGCTCCGTGCTTTCAGCGCACACTTCCTGAAGAGGTGTGTGATATTGGCCTCCCACCTCTCGGACCCAAAGAAAGCCTTGGCTAACAAGCTGTTTCTGTACCCCAAAAGCCGTGTGTCTGGCGCACATCAAAGTTACTTCTTCAGAAAGTGCAGAGATGTGTGCAGAACAGATGAATGTTAATCTCCACAAGAAATAATTCCTTATGGAGAGAAAATGTGTGCAGCAACAGGTGCATACTTGACTCGAATCACTCCCATCACTGACATCCTAGTAGGTATACAAGAGGAAATCATATTACAGACACTACAGAGAACAACAATCACTGTAAGATTACACTAATTTCAGACAATAATTTACCTTCAATCTTTAAAGGAGCATTTGTTATAAATTGTGCATATTCTCAACTTTACTTTAATCTCTCCCTTCCAAATGTGGTGAATGTCAAAGTCTAGTTCTGCCTTAAAGAAATAAGTTCTGCCTTATTTCTCATAATTGTTACTTTGTATCCCACAACTTGAACTATGAACTATGTTTAATTTAACATGTTACCTTACATGTTTTGTTTGGTAATTTAAATTTACTAGCAATTTTTGAGTAAAACTTTTTTTTTTTCAGTGTTTTCAGTGCAGTTGTAATTTTATAACAAAAAATTTTCTTCATCTTTAAATTGTATAAAATCTTTATATTCATCTTTATATTTTTTTTTGTATAACTGCAACTTCTTTTCTCAAAATATGACTTTATATTTAGCAATTGCGATCTGATTTCTTTCTACACTTTATATCTCCCAATTTTGACTTTTTATTTCCCAATAACATAGTTTCTCATAAAATTAGCAATTTAGCTTTTAATCTCCCAATTGTGACTTTATTTCTTGCGATTTATTGTCATTTTGACTATATTACACAGCTTGACTTTAGTTCTTATTTTAAACTTTTATCTCACAATTACCTTTTGTAACTGAGGCAGAAACATGTTTCCATAGGTGAAAGAAGACAGAAGCCAACAGAACACAATGCTTTAAAAGTCGAGGTATAGAGAAAGAAAAGAACAGGGAAAAAGGCCAAATAGGGACTTCAATTCTTCTTTTCTGAGGAGACTTCATAAAGTGAACAGCTACTCTAGCCTCAGTGTTATTTTCTGCTGTCCACTGATGGTCAAGACTGATGGCAGTAAGGATCTATACATTCCTGCGAGACCTTTGACCCCCTCTACATTCTAAAGACCCTCTTTTAAGACTGGCACGTATTCAATCCCCTGGCAGTGCATTGCCGAAAATGCAGATCAGATCAGCCCAGAAGCTCACAAAACCATGCAGGAAAAGCATAAAACTGTATATTGGCCACAGTGTAATGCTACATGGAAGAACTGAGCAGTAGCAATGCTCACAAGATACATTTATTGTCTTTCTTTTCCTTAAAGAAGGAGCACTGGAGGCCTCTCCTCACGCTTCGCACAAAAACCCATCCATGAGTAAAGAGGCCGGCTGAACACTTGGCCTGCCCAGCTGCCTTGAAGTGAATGGGGTTTCTTTTTGAGGCCATTCAATGCTTTCTGTCTCTCTGCATACAATGTAGGTGTTACTGCTTAGAGAGAGAGTGAGAGAGAGAGTCAGGAAAATAGTCACTTGAGAACTGAGGCTGTTCTTCATTCTCAGTCAGTCATGAAATCATTCCTTCTTCAGATGAGGAGGGGTCCAACTCACAAAGGGCCAGGGGACTCTCAATAGCCATCCTAACATTTTTATGGGACCCTTTCTTATCCAGATAATAAATCTGATTTAGAATAAAACATGGATCCTCCTATATATTTTTATATGCTGAGGACAGCCATTAAGCCAATAACTTGTGATTTAGGAAATGTGTATTCATAAGCAAACTCATTGATGCTGATAATCATACAGACCCTTTTTTGTGCCATCATATTTAAGGATATGTCATTTTGGCTTTTATTTTGGATTTTACTGACAATTATTATTATTATTATTTTTTTTTTGCCTTTTTCCTTATCATTTTCAAAGCTAGGGACAAAAGGGACTCTTTCAGCAGTCTATAACCCTCACTGGGTCAAAGCAAAATCTAAAGACTATTAGGGCCACAGTGAGAACAAAAGGATCAGTGGGGGAGTTGTGAAAATGGAGGGCCACCATTCTCCCGCACTCAAACGGGATGCGGAGATCGAAAGTTTCGTTTCAGATTTTGCCGTTTTCATGGAGGTCGAGGGCTTGAATGGAAGTCGGCTGGACATCCACTGCTGTGCAGGGGACTTTTATTCTCTGCAGCATTTTGGGCTGCAGTTTGACTTGCTCTCAAAAGGGTGGCATTTTGGAGACCTCAACTGGAGGTGGAGAATGGGGCAGGCACGCGAGCACGTCCTCTGGCAGGGGGTTACTTATCAACACTCAGGGTTGACTGTCGGGACCGACTTCAAGAGGCTGCCTCTAAGAGGCCAGAAAGTCTCTTCCCCTCCCCACTGTTGTTTTGAGTCAGTATGGAGAGACTTTTGGTGCAGCTGCCTGTGATGCCGAGCGCAGGCCTTTATTAGAGACATTTTGTAACTCCAAAAGTGTTTGATTGTACAATAATTTTTTATTTTTTTAATAGCATTATACTGACATGCTTTTTGTCATTACATTTCCGATGTCATTGTTGCCTTTAATAAGAATAAAAGTGGTATTTAGACATAGAGTCATCATTTGTTGTCTTTGTATTAAATATAGACATTGGTTGAGCCAGTCCACCTTATTTTTATACTATTATATTGATCAACAAACAAATTCTCAACAAAATAGCAATAACTGTAGATTAATGAGTAGTATTCATTTTTAAAACCTATGGATTATTCTTGAATGTCCTATTCTTTCATGCGCCATGAAAAAAAAAAAATAATAATAATTTAAAATCTGGACGTTGAAAGGATGTTCAAAAAGCGATATATATGCCACTCACAGGTGTGGCATAACAAGATGCTGATTAGACAGCCTGATTATTGCAAAGGTGTGTCTTAGGCTGGCCACAATAAAATGCCACTCTAAAATGTGCAGTTTTACTGTATTGGGTGGTCCAGAGAGGTCCAAAAACCAGTCAGGTGTGACCACCCTTTGCCTCAGGCAGTGCAACACATCTCTTTCACATAGAGTCGATCAGGTTGTTGATTGTGGCATGTGGAATGTTGGTCTACTCCTCTTCAATGGCTGTGCAAAGTTGCTTGATATTGGCAGGAACTGGAACGCTCTCGTATACACCGATCCAGATCATCCCAAACATGCTCAATGGGTGACATGTCCGGTGAGTATGCTGACCATGCAAGAACTGGGATGTTTTTAGCTTCCAGGAATTGTCTACAGATCCTTGCAACATGGGGCCATGAATTATCATGCTGCAACATGAGGAGATGGTCGTGGATGCATGGCACAACAATGGGCCTCAGGATTTCGTCACGGTATCTCTGTGCATTTAAAATGCCATCAATAAAATGCAGCTGTGTTCGTTGTCCATAACATACGCCTGGCCATACCATAACCCCAACGCCAACATAGGCCGCTCGATCCACAACATTGACATCAGCGAACCGCGCACCCACACAACACCATACATGCTGTCTGCCATCTGCCCTGTACAGTGAAAACTGGGATTCATCCGGCATGCAGATGAGCTCCCTTGAGATGGTTTCTGATTGTTGCAGCATCTGTCTGGGTGGCTGGTCTCAGATCATCTTGGAGTGAAGATGCTGGATGTGGAGGTCCTGGGCTGGTGTGGCTACACATGGTCTGCAGTTGTGAAGCCAGCTGGATGTATGGCCAAATTATCTGAGACGCCTTTGGAGGCAGCTTATAGTAGAGAGATGACCATTCAATTCATGGGCAACAGCTCTGGAGACATTCCTGCAGTCAGCATGTCAATTGCACACTCCCTCAAAACTTGTGACATCTGTGTCATTGTGCTGTGTGATAAAACTGCACATTTTAGAGTGGACTTTTATTGTGGCCAGTCTAATCAGCATCTTGTTATGCCACACGTGTGAGGTGGATGGATTATCTCGGCAAAGGAGAAGTGCTCACTAACACAGATTTAGACAGATTTGTGAACAATATTTGAGAGAAATAGTCCTTTTGTGTACATAGAAAAAGTCTTAGCTCTCTAAATTCAGCTCATGAAAAATAGGGGCAAAAACAAAAGTGTTGCATTTATAATTTTGTTCTGTGTATATTAGTGCTGTCAAACAATTAATCATGATTAATCGCATCCAAAATAAAAGTTTTTGTATACATAATATGTGTGTGTATACGGTGTATACTTACTATGCATATATAAATACAAACGCATGCATACAATGCCATTAAAAGGTTTTTGCCCCTTCATGTTTTTATTTTTTGCATATTTGTTAAACTTAAAAGGTTCAGATCATTAAACAAATTTTAATATTACACAAAGATAACCCGAGTAAAAAGAAAATGCTGTTTTGAAATAATGATTTCATTTATTAAGGGAAAAAAGCTGTCCAAACCTGCCTGGCCCTAAGTGAAAATGTAATTGCCCCCTAAATCTAATAACTGGTTGTGTCCCCCTTGGCAGCAACAACTGCAATCAAGCGTTTGCGATAACTGGCAATGAGACTTTCACGTCACTGTGGAAGAATTCTGGCCCACTCTTCTTTGCAGAAGTGTTTTAATTCAGCCACATTGGAGGGTTTTTTCGAGCATGAATGTACTGTTTAAGGTCATGCCTCAGCATCTCAATCGGAATTATGTCTGGACTTTTACTTTGTCTACTCCAAAACCTTAATTTTGTTTTTCTTGAGCCATTTAGAGGTGGACTTGCTGGTGTGTTTTGGATAACTAACCCAAGTAGGCTTGAACAAACTGACGGCCAGACATTCTCCTTCAGGATTTTCTGATAGAGTTCATGGTTCCATCAATTATCTCAAGTCGTCCAAGTACTAAAGCTGCAAACCATCACATTCCATCACCATGTTTGACTGTTTGGTATGATGTTCTTTTTGTGAAATGCTGTGTTGGTTTTAAGTCAAATGTAAGGGGACACACACCTTCCCAAAAGTTCAACTTTTGTCTCATCAGTCCATGGAATATTTTCCCAAAAGTCTTGGGGATAATCAAGATATTTTTTGGCAAATGTGAGACAGCCCTTTGGGTTCTTTTTGGTCAGCAGTGGCTTTTGCCTTGGAACTCTCCCATGGATGGCGTTTTTGCCCAGTCTCTTTCTCATTGCTGAATCATGAAGACTGACCTTAATTGAAGTGAGGCCTGCAGTTCTTTAAATTTTGTTCTGGGTTCTTTTATGACCTCCTGGTTGAGTCGTCGTTGCGCTCTTGGAGTAATTTTGGAAGGCTGGCCATATGGAAAGGTTTACTACTGTTTCTCCATTTGTTGATAATGGCTCTGACCGTGGTTTGCTGGCGTCCCAAAGCTTTAGAAATGCCTTTATACGTGTAACCCTTTCCAGACTGATACATGTCTACTATTTTGTTTCTTCTCTGTTCTTGAAGATCCGATTTCTTTTAAGTGTATACAATATAAATCCAATTGCAGTTGTTAGTGAAAATTTTTATAAAATGTTGAAATGACAGAATATTGCACTAAATTAAAAGTTCAAATGTTACAAATAAGTTACAATATTGATGTTGTGATAAGGGTTGGGTATCGATTGTGTTTTATTTGATAACGGTGCCGTTTCGATACTTTTAAAACGGTACAGGTGCCTAAACGGTACCTGAACCAATACTTCTATAAAAATAAATAAATAAAATTAAAAAAGCCTAAAAAGAATAACATTAAAGAACATTAAAAAGATTTTAAATAAATCCATAGCATTCACACGCTCCTTGGATACTCTCATTTCCCAAGCTTCCCTTACTCTAAGGCTAATAAATGTATTTCATGATTTGGGTCATTATTTAATACAAAACCCCACATAATGTTTTTACTGTATCTTCAATCACTCTGATATTTATTTAAAATGAGTTCTGTCTGTCACTGCCTTTAATCAGTTCTGTGAATTACTGTATGCTCATTCTTTATAAAGTAGCAACACTGTCGTTTGCAAAGTAGCCTACAATCTGACTGCAGAAATATGTTAATTCAGTACTCACCTTTTAACAGAGCCCCGCACAAAATATTAATCGTGTGCACGTTTTAGTGCATTGAGGGAACAAATTAGTAAATCGTGACCACAATTTATTTCTTTTTTTCCTGTCATGTCATGTGCGGGGCTCTGTACCTTACACCACCAACCATAAAACACAAGTATTCATACATTTTCCCAAAAAATAATTTCTTATTATTTCAGAGTTACTAAAGACATGTCATTTGGATATTGTCATGTCTGGGAAATTTGAGATTAAACAGGCTAATATATAAGTGTAATGTATAAGTGTAGTTTTTCACATATTTCTTTTTTTTTTTATAATTGTTTAGTTTTTTATTTATAATTATATCATTAATAAGATTAAATTTCAATTTTTCTTTTTTAGTTTCATCATCTTGGGCAGCTGTATTTTGTGCTTGATTTGTATTCAAAACTTTCCAAGCAACAAATCTGAGACAAATACAGTCCTCTTCAGAAAGCGAACACATGCATATTTTGCTCTCAGTTTGAGAGCCGTGTCATGTTCACCGTACCTTCTCTAAGATTATAACACACGCTCAACCTGCCTTCCTTTCAGTCAGGGCCCCAAATCAGATTTCTCAAGGGTTGTCGTCACACACACACCCACACACACAGAGATAAAAAGCAAAGAGGAACTTGTGGCTATTCCCAAGCAACGCCTGCTCTCCGCATATTAGCCCCTGTTGAAAAGGGGTCTCTGCAAATGAATGCGTTCACCGGTCATTCATCTCCCATTGGCTGCAACTGGTTTGCCAAAATGTGCCATATCTGTAACACTTGAAGAAGTCCAAAGGTTAGGCGAGAGTGAAAGCCGGCACTTGATGCGCTCAGTGTCTTGGTGGTTATGGTGTTTGCTCCCTCTTTGTGGTTTCCCAGCAGGACGCCTGTTGTCCGGTCACATTCACGTGCCGTCGCCACACACTGGAGACCTTCACCTGTTAGAAAGCCACCACCAGACTTTTAACACCAGAATATCTGCCTTTGTGCTTCGCTTGCTCTGGCCTTTTCACCCGAACAGACTGTAATTTCATCCGTTTTTCATGGCTTTAGTTCCTGTGAATGCCTTACATTTCCATGTCTAAACATCAACAATGAGGGAATTTCATGGACCATACGGATGAGATACCGCTGCTTGCAGCTTTTAACACTCTGAAAAGTCAGATTTCATCAAATATGAACCCAGTTTTTGGTCTAAATGCAAACAGTGGTTATTATAAGTGTAAATACAAGTTAAACTCAGTCAAAAACATTTGTGGGGTAATGTTGACTACAACAAAAGCTCTCATTTTCTTAAAAAAAAAAAAAAAAAAAAAAAATCTGGGTTATTGTGAAGCATAAAAAAAAAAAAAAGAAAAAAAAAAAGTAAGTCAATCCGTGAACACAAAAGATTCCTTTTTACATAGTATAGCCACAAGACCTGAACAATATGCATTTTAACATGATGTGTGATAAAATCACATATAAAACCCTTTCTTTGTAAATTTATATCCAATAATGTTGATTTAAACTTCTTTACAGCTTAGAAAAAAATAACTTAGGTGCTTTTGTAAAATTGCAAGATTCATATTTCTGCTTCTAAATCTCCCATAAATTGGCCCCCTTTTGGTCCATTGTAACTGCATTACTGTACCCTTTATTTTTGTATTTTCTATTTAGGAAATTATGGGGAAGAAAATTGGAAAGTGGATAGTGCTAACTATCATTATTCCACAAATGCAGGCAATCAAGCTTGTTGAAGCATGTTGACCATATATATATATATATATATATATATATATATATATACACACACACACACACATATACATAACCAGCAAAAACAGACCATCTTCTTAATGTCGTTCCCACTCCAAATCAAACTGTTCCATGTCATGCATTCAACTTTTCGGATTACTTTGAAGAAAAAAAATATGCTGTCTGTTATAGTTTTCAGAAGGCTTCAGTCAAGCAGTACTTTTATCAGCTTCAAGATAATTACTTTTATCCTAAAGAGGCTGTCCGTCTTTGTTAACTACTTCTTCTCTGAGAGCAGATCGGGGCATCAAGTGGCCGAATCTGTTGGATGGGATGCCCTTCACAAAAGTGTATCGAGCGGTACAGACAGACGGCATTACCCCCTCCTAACGGTTTGCTTTTGCATTTGAATGCATCCGCGAGCTCCTTCTCTGGCAGAGGGCCGCGCCACTAACATCTCTAATCCTTAAAATATTGTCAGAGCCCATGAATGCTGGCAGTCCGGGCATATGTGTAATTATTCTGTAATTCCCCCACAAATGTGATTTCTCTTGCGTTCGTTACCCCCCACTCTTTTGTCATCCATATAATTGTTTCTCTTTTTTGGGGGGATAAATCTGGGAATGGAAAGAGTGGCTCAATGAGCAAGTCTCATATGAGCATGTAATTTACATACTGATGGTTTCTCCCATCTCTTGATTTGAACAAAAGGGGCAGTTTGAAAAGATGAGTGAAAATGAGGATGAATTCAGAGCCGTCGTCTCAAAGAGAACAGTATTCTTAACAGACATGGAGCCAAATCACGTCCGAAGTCTTGGCTACAAGACTATTGGACTGCTTCTAGACTGTTGTTTTGAGAGAAACTGTCAAATCTTAAAGTAGCAAGTAAGATTAAACAGGAGTCTGGTTGAAATTAGATAATCTAATAATGATTTAATATGCATTCTCATTAAAATATATATACATTTTAAAGAGTTATAAATAATGAACAAGCTGAACTTAAAGTGCAACTTCACACTTCTCTCCAGCTTCTTTCTTGCAGCGAGCAAGATTAAACAAGATTCTCGTTGAAATTTGTGGTAGTGAAATTATCTAAAGATTGCTATTTAATATGAACTATTTAATATGCACTTTAATTAGAATATATATATTATACAAATTATTGATGAATTAAAAATATTTTTATTTATAAAGTAAGTCATCTGAAGTGATTCAATTAAAGTAGCTGTACTATGATATTAAAAATACAAAATTAACTTGTGCATGGTGTTTAAGATCTTTACAGCATGAATGTCCCTCATAATATTAAATACAAATAGTTTCATCATAACATAAAATACCATATTGCTTAGGTCTTTCAGGATTTTCTCTTGAGAAAAAGACCCTAGTCATCTCACATCTAGAGATTTAGTACAGATCTCTAAGATCTGATTCACTAATATCAATCTGATATCAAACCCTACTCAAAAATTTCAATAATTTCTCATCAAGCTTTTTCAAGATATCCAAATCAATCTTTTTTGTCTCTAATTCTCCTAATGAAAATACATACTTAAAACATAAGTGACGACTTCAAATCTCGTGAGATATGAAAGAGCAACCGAAGACCAAGAAGATTCTCCCCTAAGCTTATTCAGAGACAAAGTTGTCTGTCTTCCTGGGCTCTGCTCATTAATTCCACAACAATCGTCACATTTCCAAAAATCCTGGAAAGCTTCTTTTTGAAATGAAGCAGAATTTAATTCACAGCAATTGAATTGAGAGTCTCAGACACCCAGAACCTTCCCCCTCGTCTGTCCACGACAAACTAAGACGATACCTATCCACACTGTTAATTACCAACAAGGGTTATTTGAAGGGGGACTTTGAAGATGCTGCATTCTTCTCCCTTTCAACTCCTCATATTGGAAATAATGAGAGTGAATAGCATGGGCCGTGGAGGGGTCTTGCCAGTTTTAATTTAAAAACCTCTCCAAGTCATTGTATCTATTAAGACCTTGCACTGGCAGCGGCAAACAAGCTGAACTTAAAGTGCAACTTCACACTTCTCTCTGGCTTCTTTCGGCATGCAAGAAAGGAATCCCAAATAAGCTGAGCCTGCTTGCGATTCTCTGCCTTAATTAAGACACTTGTGCCCGAATGGGGCTTTCTTTCCCATAGTGCTGCTCACGAGTGTGTGTGTAAAACGAGCATGAAAGGAGAGAGAAACCACAGAAGAAGTGTTTGGAGAGAAAAACAGAGAGATTAATTAATGGACAACTTCACTTGAATGGGATGGGGTTCGGGAGGGTGTATGTGTGTTGGGGTTGGGGTGGGAGGCTCTGCTATCCATTAAGCATTGCTTAATGGATAGCATGGATAATGGACAGTAAAGAATCCCTTAAGAAACTTCTATTTTTTTGCATTTAGGATTTACTTTCAGCATCAACAGAATAACATTTCTGTCAAAATTGAATCAGTGTCTCTTCTCACTTAAACAGGTTCCTGTATTAAAGGTAACAGCTTGCGCTACATAAATCCCATTCCCAGAGGCCTACTGATTTTATGAATACATTTACTTCTTATTCCTTCTCTCTCTCTCCCTTTAATGTTTTCCTTGATCTAAGCTTATAGTTTCTCTCGACTGGGAAGACACATGGGGTCAAGGCCAGCAACAAAAGGCAAGAAAAGCTGCTCTCTCATATTTCTTTGAGATTTTTTCTAATCTTCTGCGTCAACCCCGAGTGACTCAGTGTTAAGTCAGATTATAAACAGTGGCTTTAAAGCACACAGGTCCTGTGATCTCGAGGGGATTTGACCATTGCTTGGGGTGTCCAAGTTTATGATGTCACTCTTCAGGCTGTCAGTCATTGTACACGGTGGGCTGGTGTGGCTATCAGTGCCATTTAGTTATGGACTGGGTTAGAAGTGCTTTCACAAGCAGATTTTGCATGCTGTGATAGAGGTATTTCATTAAGGTGTGAGTGTGCATGTGTCCAATTAAAGCAAATGTGTCCAATTTAAGGCTATTATGATTATTATTACCATTATTATTATATGCATGTGTAAAGTACTGTATGATATTTTACTATGCACGAAAAATAAAATAAAAAACGGTTGCAGGAGACAATAGACATTTTTACAGTACATTAGTGATTATTTAAAGTGACTGACTGCACAATGTCATTAATGACCAAGTACAGTTAATAAACGTCTAGATAAGCTACGTCACAAGATATACCCTGTATGTTATATAAAATCAGTTCAGTTGATATGTTTACAAATCTTTTTCTCTTTTGTGTTAAACTTTGGCTCTGAGTGTATCCTGCATGAGAAAGAAGCTAGTGACCAAATAATGGCCAGATTAGCCTGAACAGATGGAGAGGTCACAGTCCAGCAACTAAACACAGAGCACAAAAAGACAATGTTTAAGCAGAGTCTATTCCCTACCAAAGACAATGTCAATCAAACCCACTTAAAATGTCTGATGGATATCTTTACAACTTTCCTTAAACAGGCAGAGAACATGCAAGCGTCACAAAGTGAAACATCCTCCATCCTCCTGTTCAAAAACATTAATTGTCTTTTTATAAGTGATAAAAATACTGCTTTTCAATCTCTCAAATGTCCAACATTCATTCTGGGACAAAGCTGGCATCAAAGCTTGAAAACGATGAAAGAGCCAAGTTTAAATGCCAACATGTTCTTTATTCCAAAAAATCGAGGATTATTCATAACTGCTATTATGCAAGTTCTGCTCTTTTTACAAAAGATTTGATGTGATTTCTTTGTCTAACTCTTTTAGCCTGACATGACTCGATCCTTTCATGTGATCTGTAAAAGCGCGTTTGTCGGCATCCGCATTGTTTTGTTAGCTTAAAACCCTTTGACGTTGGGGGTAATAGTTAACATGTCTTTAAAGTAGTCAAAGATCTGGTCCCAAAGCCCAGCATGTTCCACTGTCAGTCTCTTCTCATCAACAAGAGAAGAACAATCCACAGGAAGGAGACAAGACAGTCAAGACGGACTGATTTCGACCAACAATCCCTCATTGTACGGCTTCTTACATGTATAGGTCTATTCTGCGCTAATTGAATTTAAAATGAGATCTTCCCTCAAGGTTCATTCATTATCGGAGTCCCAACAGAAGCACAATGGTTAGCAAGAAACCAATGGCAGCAATCCTGGAAGAAATGAGACATGTTTAGAAACTTTTTCTTATGTCTAAGAAAAAGTAGTTTGGTTATGTGCTTTAACAGGCCGTACCTGCAGTGGTGCAAACGAGAAGTTTGCACTTCAGTGGGCAGGGTCTGATGCACCCTCGTCCTTTGTGCGTGTGCAGAGAGGGTGGACCCGGTGGGCTTTGATTCTCAAACAGACTCCCTTTTCAGACGTTTCCCCTGAGCCAGGCCCTGAGCTTCTCTGCTCACATCCTCGGAAAATTCGGGAGGAGAAAAAGTTTATGGAAGCGAGCAGTAGTTTATTCACCAGGCCGCCAAGGCCTTTCAGAGCCTTGAGAGTGAGAGTCTATAAGGAGGCAATCAAGCATGTGCTGGGAATAAGCTCAGTTGCCTTCCTACCTGTGACGGCCCCCCTCAAGTGCGGCTAAGAGAATCATTGAATGGAGGGGAAGAACAATGGGCGAGAGGAACAAACAATTCAGAGAAGTCTATCATTCTGTATGCTGTTATCTTAGGCACTGAATAAAAGCAGACTCCCCCTTTTCGGCCTGACAGTCAGCACTATTTTCAGAGACCAGTAGCACTCCTCGGGTCCCTTTCAGAGGATCTCAACAGGCTCACGAGGGCAACTCACAAGGGCAACTGAGGTAGTAACTTCACTTGACTGGAGTCACGGAGAATCTGAAGTGAGCAGCAAGAGCTTTGTCTTGGATTTTATTGCCAAAAGGTTTTCCACATCAAACAAGCTGAAATGCTTGCTAGTATAAAATATTTCTATATAAAAAAATATTTTTTTAAATTAAATTTAATTGCATTTATTTTTATTTAAATAATTTACCAACTTTTTTGTTTTGTTTTGTAAAATTAAACACCATTGTGTTTTTGTGCTGCAAGCTCTCTTCAATATATGGTAAATATATTGAAGGAACATGGGCTGTTCAGCTCCCAAAAAACAAAAAAAGCACCATAAAAGCAGTTCATATAACTTGCGGACTATATTCCAAGTCTTATGAAGCTATACGATACCACATTATTTTTTTTTTTAAATCATTACTCACTGAAAATCTGGCTTGATGGCCTTTGCCACTGTTCACTTTTATTGCATTAAAAAGAGCTTTTGTTTAACTTTTAAATAACTCAGAAAATTATTGTTTTCAAATTTGAATTAACTATGCCTTTAGGTAAAGGATATTTTAGGAATTACTACAATTTTTCTTTTCCAAAATTGAAAAAACGTAAAGAAAATCACATCTCAATCAACTTTCTTTACATCCTCATTTCTCTTCCTTTCTTCACCTTACTTAGGCAAAAACCCTCTCATGCCTAAGTAATGCCATCCAAGACCGTAAGCTCTTGTGTAAAGTCGTAAAGCAGAGTTTCCTGGCCACCAGTGCTTTTCCTCACAGATGCACTGGCCCCTGCCTGTGGGAAACGGGAAACCATGACTTATCTGAACATATGGTTTCCCAATTCAAGTCAAAATGTCTGAGCTCTGTTGCATCTGGTGCCATTTTAGTTGGTTAAAAATGCCACACAGGACTGTGACGAAAGGAGAAGAAATGGAGGAAAATACAGTTATTACACACCCATGGGCTCATTTTTTCAGCTCATTAGCCACTGGCCTCCGTGACCAATTAGGCTTTGTCACCATTGCCGGGGTCATTATGCTCACATCTTCTTGCATGCTCATTCAGCTGTCTTTAGGGAGAAAATAAAAGACAGAGAAAGAGAGCTCATTGACAGAGGCAGGAAAAGGCAAACCCTTATAAATTGATTGAAAATTAAAGAGAAAGTCACAATGAGATCATTTCGCTGCTGACGCTTGTGTCTTCATGAGCAGGAATGTGTGGGATTTACAGATGATGCCTTAATGACTCCTAGATGATGCTCGCCACAGTTGTTTGAGACATTAAACTAATGGAAATTTTATCCAATACACTCGATCTTAAATTTGAAATATTCCATTGTTATGCCCGTTTCGCTAATCCCGCAAACTGGCTGTGCAATTCTGAGAAAATAATAAACATCTCACCTGAAGTCATAAATTAATCTCTTCTTAAAAACTCAGCAAGCGACCGAAGGCAAAAGCCAGTTGAGAGTTCGGTAAATGCGTTACCTCCCCTGTGCAGGTCAGTTACTGGCCAGTATGTGTAAATGGGGTCCATGGGGAGAGGGTAGAACTGATGTCAATCACATAGTTAGCTCATACAAAAGACCATAATTGGCGTGGGTCCACCTCATCCCTGCATCCGAGACCACTGTTGGCCCCATGGGGCCTCATGGACCCCCCCCCCCACCCCCAGACTGACCACAGTCCATTTATCAGAGATGGGGGGCAGCTTGGCAGGCCCTACACACACTCCCCTGCATTAGCATTGCACACACTCTCACACAAACACACACACACACGCAAACCAAACAAATATGCTGCGGGGACCGTGGCAGATACACCATGTAACAACAAATTTACAACAGGCGCACCATGGAAATGGCTGGGTCAATATGATGACTAATGGTGTAACACTGTGTGGATAACAGACGAGTGTGAAAGAACTAGAATACATGTTTATCTTTACTGATCAGAGAATCTAATATCTAATATATAGAAATAAATATCACAAAAGCACAATGATAGATAGATAGATAGATAGATAGATAGATAGATAGATAGATAGATAGATAGATAGATAGATAGATAGATAGATAGATAGATAGATAGATAGATAAAACCAGTCGTAAGGGTCAATTTTGTTTGAAAATCTGCAATCTGAGGGTACAAAAAAAAATCTAAATATTGAGAAAACCACTTTTAAAGTTGTCCAAATGAATTAATTAGCAATGCATTTTACTAATCAAAAATTACGTTTTGATATATTTACAGCAGGAAAATTACAAATTATCTCATGGAACATGATATTTACTTAAAGGGACAGTTCCCCCAAAAATATGATGTTCATCTGCTTATCCCCAGGACATCCAAGATGTAGGTGACTTTGTTTCTTCAGTAGAACACAAACTGAGATTTTTATCTGAAACCGTTGCAGTCTATCACTCTTATAATGTAAGTAGATGGGAATCGTGGCTAAAACATTGTTATAAAAAAATTGTCTGTCTAAGAAACTGAACAGTATTTATATATATTTTTTTTTTACCTCTGTTTCACGCAATGTATGACCTGTTATTACTCTCCTGAAAGTATCTTCTCGAGTTTTCTCAGCAGCAGGAACATGAGGTGTCTTCTTCTTCTTGCTTTATGGTGGATTGCAGACTTATAAGTCCATTACCGCCACCTATCTCTCAAATTGACCATTGACACTTTATCTACAATCTCAATTAAGGAGTGTCATTGGTATATTATAGATAGGTGGTGGGAATGCACTTATTATTTCTTTTATTGTATGTTTTAGCCGTGATTTCCATCCAATTACATTATAAGAGTGATAAACTGCAACAGTTTCAGTTAAAAATCTCAGTTTATGTTCTACTGAAGAAACAAAGTCACCTACATGTTGGATGCCCTGGGGTTAAGCAGATAAACATCAACTATAAATTTTTGGGTGAAATATCCCTTTTTGAAAAATCAATCATTTCATGACCCATTCAATGTATTGTTGGCCATTATAGCCGTACTACTAATGACTGCTTTTGTGGTACAGGGTGACACACACACAGATATTATACTGTATGTAATGTAGGGCTGGGCAACTTAACATGTTATTATTGTGTTAACGCATTAACTGATTAACGCCTGACAATTATCTTATCGTGCATTAACGCAGCTTTTTAATATTATCAAAGTCTGTTGCTTACTGGCTCTGAATACACATACAGACAAACCATGTGTCACAGGAGGGGTGGGATGTTGATCAGTACTAGCTTGGGATGGGCGTCATAACGTGTCTCAACCAATGAGAGCATTTGGGGAGGGCCTAAGACTGCAGCAGCGCTCAGGAATAAACGCTCCAGATAAAATTAACTAGGCTAAGCATTAACATTCACAAACCACTGTCCACTGTTATTTTTAAACAGAGAAGAATGCAATGTGCCCGTAATCATGACTTTGTTAGTGGGAAACAGTAAGTTTCTGATAGCACGTGTTGACAGCAGAGAAGCGCTCTGGCCCACCTCTTCCAACCAAGCGAGGGAAGGCTAAAGAACCACCACCCAGGCACGGCGCGGAGCAATCACACTAGTCAAATGATCCAGGATTTGGGGGTCAAACCCACATTTAGGAACGGTTAAGATTGTCTAGTGTTTGTGAGTACACCCTAACTATTTTCCCACATCCTGCAAACACGAGTCTCTACAGTCAATCACCCAAAATATTTTTTACTCTTTTTGGTGATATTCCATTTTTTGTCCAATGCCAGCACTTCCCAGCAGGCCATATGTTCACTCTCTCTTTAAGTGAATAGGAAACCAGGCTGCTAACAGCAGGCTGAACAGTAGGCTAATTCCCTGTGTTTAATACAAAAGAAGCAATTATATGCTAATCAGCACATCAGCACTGCTTCGCATCCCCATCCTTCACCAGCAGCACAAGATAACAGTTAGTCATGCTTCCTTTAAGAGCCGCTGACTTCTCCTCCATCAGGCTTACTATAGGCTAATCTGTCAGTTAAAGTCTGCTATAGAGGTGTCAAAAGAATGCATTGAGACTATGGTGCAAATTAGCAAACATATTCAACATAAACGTTGTGTTTAAAAGTAGCATGAAGTGGCCCTGAAAGTATTTGTGCATTTAATTCACACCTAAAAATGTAGACATGTCATTGGTTAACCAAAATGATAAACCAATAGATTGCATTGTGAAAACAAAATACATACATTTACAAAGTTTACTACAAATACATTTATGCACTTAATAAAAATACTCCGCAATTGTACTTTTAGTATACTAAACTGTTATACGTAAAGTTTGCTAAATTGGAGCATCTAATTTTGTATATTTGAAGTATATTTGATTGTGTTAAAGTGCAACTCTTGCGAGTATACTTCAGGTACACTTGAAATATCTTGCATTCAAAGACTGTATATTATACAGACATCATAAAATCCTTATTAATAGTGATATTAAAACACATTTTATGCTTAATATTAGGAAACGTGCATTGTGCGATAAATAAATGCTCCACAAAAATTCATTTTTTTCATATCATTAAGTCTTACGTGATATGTCAATATTTTATTGAATTTTAAGTATACTTAGCATGGAATAGGTATATTTTAAACAAATTATGGCATTTATGTAACTAATTATTGTAACTGATGTCAGTATCATATTCTATGTATTTATTTGACCTATTTTTTATGATTAATATTGGTACAAACTGTTTATCTTAACTCTTTGTGTGTTTGAAAAAAAAAAGAACCTGGGAGGAAAAATAAATAAATTATAGCATAGTTTTTTTTTTTTTTTTTTTTAACTAAGGTTTATTGCCCAAATATAAGACAATAAGTATTTGTACATTTTTGGTTGCCAGATATTAGTGTAACATTTCCATAATTGTGATGAAGTACACCTGTGTTTACAGAACACCTGTGAACTTAAAAGGAAATGTATACATCCACAAACCCAATATCAGCTTGAGACCAGCTGCTGAAGTATTATAGATTATTTTATTTTAAAAAAAGGACATCATTATTGAATTTTTTAAGTGTGATTTAAATGCCTTTTTTTATTTCTTTTTTACTAACCACAAAGAATTGTCTGAAAATGCAAATGCTAAACAAATTAAATGAATAAATAACAACCTCATCTTTAAACCTCACATTCTTTCACATTTCACAAATCAAAACCAGCATCAGCACCCGAAAAGAGCTGAGAGGAAGTGAGTTGACCACGTCTTGGCGAATCATTAGCAGCGTTTTGTCTTTTCGCTAAATCAAACAGCATGCCTTACACTCTTTCATCAGCCCGGTTCAGTCAGCACCAATTGTTTTAATATGAACTTCCTCAAGTGTTTTCATTAAGTGGAGACTAGTCCCCTGCTATCCAAGCAGCCTCACCCCCTCAGAATATCTCCACCCCAAAGACCCGAAGAGTCTTTCTTAATCAAATGTACATTTACTAGTCGCTTGACTTGAGACATCTGCCCCAAGCAACCAGTCAATATTGTGGCCCCAGTTCAAAGCAGTCAGTTCATTAGCTGTGTCAGCTTTACAACCAGTAGGTAATGGGTTTGAAAGTGAGCAACGACAATGCGCCGCGATGCAGGCCTCATTTAATAGTGATTTATCACCAGCCAAAAGCCCTGTTTAACCTTTGGCCAGTGCAGACCTCCCTTCCTCCCTTCTCAAAGGATCTATTGTCAGCTCCCCAGGGTGTCTTACTGTGTGAATAAGGAAAAGATGATCTAGTTAAAAGTCACATCACTAGTCATATCATTACAAGTGCAGCAGAACACTTAGTTGTGCAAATAGCATTTCAAATTATTCACTTTCTGTTATGTAACGCATAATATTTCAGCATAAGTGAAGAGATAAATGTCTGATGTATTCATTTGATATCATATTTTACATTTTGCTTGCTGGTACAACAATATTGATACAATTACACTCTCTTCTATAACTATTCTACAATTAATTTTAAGAAAAAAGAAACTATCAAAATCCATTCCATAATTTAAAGAGATATAAAAAGGAAACTCTATCATCATTTACTCTCAATCTCATGCCATTCCAAATTTGTATCGCTCCAACGAAGAAATAATTTAATTTTTATTTTTTTCTGTGCAGTGAAAGTCAATAGGTTCCAATGTTGTTTGGATTTGATTGTTCTATAATAAAGGCATAATATTCATTGGTTCAGAGATCATGACATTATTTTCAGCTATTTTGACACTCAACAAACAGGAAAATCATATCTAAGATTAAGCTTTAAATATAGTCTTTTGTTATGCCCAAAAATGCCTAAAATGATAATAAAAAATAAAAAATAATAACTCGAAACGAATAAAATTTTGTCTTTCGTAGGATATTAGGCCTACAAAGATATAACCTTAACAGATCACAACTGAGTGTGAAATATAGAGGTCTGATATGCCCAAATCTGCCAAAAACTCTTTTATAAAAATGTGTCAAAAGTAAAAACTTCTGGGTGCTATTACGGCATTTTAGCGACAGAAGCATCAGGTTTGAGCATGTGCTGTAATTTTCTAGTGATCTAATGCAGTTAGGGCCTGTTAAGTAGCTTAATGACAGGAGGACAATACGGATGCTTGGTGTGGTCCATATGGACCGCATAGGACTTTGACGGCACCCTCTGCACTTTATTAACCACATGTCTTACCAGTGCTTAGTAAACTGTTTTGTTAACAAAGCTCTGGCAGGAAGAATAAAAAAGGGGGTCGGCGTTGAAAATGTGAACAGTTGGTGCGATGTAAAGACACTGTTTTCTGCGGAGAGCCTGATAGCGCCCCCCTCCCCATCTCCTGCCTTCACAGTCTATGCCACTCCGCCCCATCCTTACAAGCCATGGCTTAGTCACACCAGCTGCCTGCACTATTCTTCACTGGTTGAGCTGCTCCCTGTCAGGACCAGAAGCCCCAGTACTCCATCCCTATATCTAAAGAGAAAGAAGCAGATGGGATAAGTGGGTTTCGAGACGAAGTGATCAAAACAATGTACATATTGGGACCATAAAACACAGAGAGCAGAACCAAAGCTCTCTCAAGATCAATTTTGTTCATATTTTATTTTGTGGCTAATTCACATGAATTTGTACAGGTTTAGGGGCAGTATTAGGGGTGGTACTTTGAAAGAATTTGCCACCTTGTAAAATATGCATATGCATATGACCACATTCAATTAGCCACCTCTAAAAATTTGTAGGAATTGCTGTGCGATCGGGACTAGTTAGGAAGACTAGTTAACAGCTGCTTTGGTTGTGAGCTATATTCAACCTGATGACATTTGGAGAAATATTATGGAAAAGGCTAATTTAGACAATAGTATACGTTAGAGATAAGCACCATGTTTTTACATTTTACAGTTTTTATGTATTAAACACTTTCACATTAGAACATTTAATGTATAATTATTTATTATAGCTATATATTTTGTTATAATATTAAATTATCATATTCAGTTAGATTCAATTTAAGCTAATACAATAAAATTAATATTAGATATAATTTCAGTACATACATATTTTAATATAAACACAGAATAAATATGTTAAATTCTTATTTAAATAATATATATTTTACTATGAATGTATGTATCTGTGCATGTATATATATATATATATATATATGTATATATATATATATATATTAGGGCTGTCATTTGATTTCTTTTAACTAATTAATTGCAAGGTGCTGCACTTAATCTAATTAATCGCAAACTAAATATGGCTGTGTAAATAGTCCCAAAAATACAATTTAAAGCTATTATTGTTTTAAATGTTTAGGCTACAATGGCCTAACATTAAGTATGGAACATAAAAGAAGATAATTAGAAAAACATCTCAGTATTTTTGTTCATGCAAGTCACTAGTGACCAAAACAGTTTAGTTACCAACAGACTTTTATGTTGTGCGAAATAAAGTAAACAACATGATGGTGAGTAAATGATGACTGAATTTATTTATCTATTTTTGGTGAATTATCCCTTTAATTTTTTTATTTATTTCTTTATAAATACAATGATACTCAAAGAAGAAACTAAAACTACCAGCAGATGTCGGTAAATGTCTATATGAGTCGATTCGTAAACAGCTGGTTCATTCAGGAGTGAAGTAAACGGCTCTCTTTATTAATGGGCTGCTGAATCATTGATTCACTCGATTCGATCAAACTATTTCCGTTGGCAAAATTGAACAAAAACACACAATAGTGTTTAAAATATACCACAATTTTAACTTATTATTTACTGAAATGTTGTATAAAATCACATTTGCACCCGTGCGTTCTTCTTAACATAAACAACACTCCTGTGATATTGCTTTAGTTGCTTTTAAGATATGCTTATCATATCACATAAATATGAGACAAAAACAATACAGGGGCTTTTTTAATTAATTAATTGATTTATTTATTGCCCATCTTGAATTTTAGGGCATAACTACATTTATAAATTTGTTGCCTTGCATTATATTTGTCAACAGTCATCTGTATGAAATGTAAGATGAGATACAGGTTTGGGGGCGGGGCAAACCTTCTCATTCAAAGAGTTTTCTTTATTTTCGTGACTATGAAAATTGTAGAGTCACACTGAAGGCATCAAGGGCTATTTGACCAAGAAGGAGAGTGATGGGGTGCTGGCCTCCACAGTCACCGGACCTGAACCCAATCGAGATGGTTTAGGGGTGAGCTGGACCGCAGACAGAAGGCACAAGGGCCAACAAGTGCTAAGCATCTCTCGGGGAACTCCTTCAAGACTGTTGGAAGACCATTTCAGGTGACTACCTCTTGAAGCTCATCAAGAGAATGCCAAGAGTGTGCAAAGCAGTAATCAAAGCAAAAGGTGGCTACTTTGAAGAACCTAGAATATGACATATTTTCAGTTGTTTCACACTTTTTTGTTATATATATAATTCCACATGTGTTAATTCATAGTTTTGATGCCTTCAGTGTGAATCTACAATGTTCATAGACATTAAAATAAAGAAAACTCTTTGAATGAGAAGGTGTGTCCAGACTTTTGGTCTATATATATATATATATATATATATATATATATATATATATATATATACATACATACATACATACATACATACATACATATATATATATATATATATATATATATATATATATATATATATATATACACATATATATATATATTCTCTCTGTCTAATTTAAATATGACTATTTAAATATGAATAAATAAAAATATATTTAAATAGGATACATTTTTTATATTTTGGATTGTTTGATAAATATATAAACAATACAATACAATACAAAATATTAATTTATAAAAATTTCATAAATATTAAACATTTTACAAGGTTTGCTTTTAGAGTAAACATTATATAATATATAAACATTATATGAAATATAATACAATTATTTAAGATATTTTAATTGATTAATAAACTATATTATATTATAATCACATTGCATTGTTAATCAGAATAATCACATTAGCTCTAATCTGTGCTGATGCTGATCCGTGCTGATCGGAATTCCAGAAAAGATGTTCAGTCAGCTGTTTAAGAAAACTAACAGGCCAAAGCAAAAAAGAAAGAATGAAAAAACACAATGCAGGCAAAATGAACTCCATTTAGAGCCTTACAATAATCAATTTCGGCCCTGACAGAATTAGTTACATTTCAATTTACTTTGAAGTAGTTTTCGGCACATTTGATCGCGATCTTCGAAAGCACAGCATTATCGGCGCAAGAATGGGGCTTTTCAAGGTGTTTATGGATTTGAAAGATCCCTCTCTCTTGTAGAGCACAGATTGTGTGGTCCGATTGGGTCATTCCCTCAAGAGTCACTTGAAAAATCCACAGTATTTGGTCTAACTCCCGATACTATGTGCTAAGACTTCAAGGCATTTGCTTTGTAGCGGAATCTGCTTAGGTTTAGTAAGCATAAAGGAGTCCTAGCGCACACGTATGCACCACCCTTTCCACAAAAACGTTCCCGAGTGGTAAAATTGAGGAACGGAGCGACCCATCCACTGAGCAAACAGAATGAACTAATGGATCAGCCATCTTCTCCTCCCATTCCAATTATCCGGAGCCATGTTAAGAATATGGCCACGTTGGTAAACGCTGATGCTAATACAGATAATCCCTTACATATACATATCACATTCAGACCGGTCACTTAGCCACCGAACCACCCAAGCAGTCAGAGTGCAGGAGTTGAGACCGCCAACAGAGAGAAAGTGCATCCTTCAGGTTTGAACAAGCTAATGGGGAATATGTAAATGACGTGGGGGCTTATGAGATTATCACTTGTTTGATAGTTATTACAGGTGTTAGTAAATCAGAATTAGGAGTCCAGTTAATGCTGGTCCATTCAGACTCTGATTGATCCCTTAATACATGCATTTGTGGTCATGTTTGCTTCCTTGAATCGTGCTGTGGTGGGTCCACACTGTTTACTCAATGCTCAAAGTTTCACTTATTTTCTGGCTTTACTTTCCATTTCTCTGGCCTCTAATCACAATGACACAACATACCTGGAAACCTTAAACGCAGTTGCATATACGTCATGTTTTTCCATCCACAAGTCTGGATTCTACCTGATAAGAATAGTTCCTCTGTGAAAGTATCGGTCTTAAATTTCCCTGATTTCTTTCACTTTGGAAGCTGCGCTCGCAAGTTAAAGAAGTCATTAAGCTTATCCAGACGCCACAAAAGAAAGATTTTGCAACGGCAAACAGGAGTGTCAAATCAAACAGATTTGCCAAAGAGGCTTTGGCGAGTTGGTGAGGTCCATACCAATTTGGAGATTTCAATTCTCTCTTTTAAGTCCTGGGAAAATCACTGGACTTGTTTGGAGAGGACAAAAGCACTAAATATGAAGAGAACAACTCAAGAATGTTATGTAAGATTCGGCAAAACATTCCAAAGAGTGACACAAAGTGGAATGTTGAAACCTTTTGAAAACAGTTTTCAGCGAAACTCACTACAGAATTATGTGCCATTGTGAAGCCGGCCAGGTTGGCAAAAGAAAATCTTAATGAAACAAGTCTATCTAGAACAATTTGGCCAGAAAAAATGGAAACTAAACTGATTTATCTTTTTTTTTTTCATATGTCTGAATCCCCCAAACACATTCAAATGTCTCTGTCTGGATCTGCAATTCTCAGGACCAGCTGGCTGTGAATATCCTGTGAGCTAGTCAGTTTAAGGCAATAAAACTCAAGTAAAATCACAATATTAACTGCAATTTCATTCACATTGACAGAACCATGACCAGAACCAAACCAAAATATGTTTAAAAAGTTAAGGCAAATTACTGAGCAGATTGCCAACCAGATCACATCTTTCTTTAAGAGTATCCAAAATAGCACTTTTAATTGTACCATAATAGATCATTACAAGCTAGGAAAGAAAAAAAAAAAACACATTTAATGTGGCTGTGTGAGAATGAATTATTTATTATTCAGATCCATGTGATCGTAATTACTGTGAAAATGCATTGTGAATTCATTGGAAACCCATTTAAATAGTCTTAGAATAGACGGCTTAAGAATTATGAATTCAAAAGACTTTCTCTGCGGGATCCGCGCTGACATCGCCCTCTGCTGGAGACCAAAGGACACTTGATTTCATTCTAGAGGTACCATGGACTGCGCACAAAATAAGTACAAGTAGTGTTATTATTTTAAGATTCGACGGGAATGCGGATTTTCCAATCCTTGCAGCCTTATTTAGGGGGGAAACACTTTCAATAATTTTTCAATTACAATAATTTATAATTGGTTTTAATTGTTTATTTGTAAAGTTCAGATAAGTTCAAAGAGTTTTTAAAAAAGTTAAAAAAAAAAAAAAAAACGTCAAGGAAAATGAGAAAAAGAGTCATATATGCTAATCCTGATAAAAGTTCTTCATATTCATGATTAAATGTTTGTTTTATAAAACAGACTGAGACAAACATGAATATAAAGCGAACATTTGTAGAAACTTGGTAGACATGCTTTAATTGGATCATAAATATTAAGATTTAAATTGCGTGAACGCGCTATTCAGATTGCTTGTAAGCGAATAATCTCTCTCGCGCGGCCAAAACAAAACTGTTCCCTTGAGAAAAACGCTGAACACCATGTCATTTCAACTCTATTGCACCGTTTTAAAACTGATGGTGTTCCGCAACCTGAGGCGAATTAACGCTATGCATTTAAACGTCTACAATGGTATGTCGGTTTCTTGTGTTCCTCTTGTTCCAATGTGGCCAACAACACAAGACTGGTCATTGTAACAAGGCGCTATTCCTCCCTAGAAAAGACCAGGAACGCTGGGAATTTAAGAAACGAGTATTATTTCGGAGGTGCCACCTATTTGCTGCTCATAAAAACAATATTTAGGTTGTGCTTGAGCGTTACCTCGCTGAATAGGCCCTATTCATGTGGGGTTAAGAGTTTAGCGTGGGTCCTGTGAGGAGGTAGCGTGGGTCCCTGTGTTTTGGGGAGGAGCTGTCAGGGCTTCGGAGGAGCGGGAGAATAGGGACCCGCCAGAGTCTCTTGCTTGGGTTCGAGCTCCGGTGATTTAACTGCATAATCGGATTGAAAGTGAGCTGCGGAATTTATGTCAATTCACATTTCATCAAACGGCGAGTGTGAATTGAAGTCGACAGAACAGAGGGTTAATCCAGAACTAAAGCCAAAATAATTAGGGGCCCCCATCTAATCTCCTGCTCATTCTAACACCCTTGAATGACATTAAAATATGGCAATGCTTGCTGTTGGCAGTCGAATGTGTTCCCCAACTTTAAATGGACCAATCAAAGCCCAGGCTTTACTTGTTTACTGCAGAGAAAAGCAGATGTTTGCTCATAGGAACCTACATAGTTTTGGGTGTCAACCACAGGACTGAATAATTCAAACAAGCTTATGTCATCTATGACAATCTAGAATAGTAAATGAAATATGTTTTAAGAATTATTCTGCTTTTATAGGCTTAGCCAACTAGATTTCCTTCTAAAATTAGTTAAATGCAAGCTCATCTTTTACATAACCCCAAACCCCAGTGTCCCGATGTGTAATAGCACTTATCAAAAAATTTAATAAGATCTATTGCTTTTTACTTTAATGTAGATGTCTGCAAGTGTAAATAAGTACTTAGGATCATAAAAAAGTGTACTCCACATCAAGAACAACTGTGTTATGTCAAAAGTGATGTTTAAGAAAATCTTTTACTTACACAATCTTTTATTCAGAGGGTAGCCAGATGGAGTAACTCTAAAACCTTTTGTCACTTGTTTGGAGTATGGCCTATAAATCAAAGATTTTCCCCTCAACATAAAAGCAATCAAATAAAAGGATGAAGAGATAAGATTGAGTTGAGTTTTGAGTGCACATGGATGAATTACTTGTGCTTGATGCAAACAAGTTTTATATCTTTAAATTGTTTTACCATATATTGAAACTTAAAAAAAAACTTGTAAAAGGAAGAGCATAGCAAAGTTTGCAATGCATTTTTAAGAATCACTTCTTTTCATAACATCTAGACTATAATGGATAGATTAAGCCTTTGTTTGCCAAATCTTAAGACAAAATGTCATTACATCTGGAATATTCTAAAATGCTCTCCAAAAACTACTATAACCTCATCTTTAGACATAATCCTAACCATGGCCACCACCCAAACCCTGACCACAGCACAAATTTTAAAAAGCTGGAATGTGGAGCATCTGCTTGGAAGCACTTGGAATTGCATTGGACATTTGTGAATTGTTCTTTAAAGACACGTTTTCACATGCACGAGATCCCTCATTTTCACATGGCTGAAAATCTCTTAAACTTCCCTTTGACTTTGAAACAATTACATTTTATCCTTAATTAAACTCAGAAAATGTCATTAAGTGTACATTTGTCCATCCATGTCTGGGAGAGCTGAGGAGAAGCAGGAAGTCAGCCCAGGTCAGGAATGTCAGACAGGAAGTCCTCCTTGTGTTTGGATGACTACTTCTGAAATAGACTTCCTGTTCCCTTCGATCGGTTGGGTGGTGTTTCATTTAAGGTGGTGACAGGGAGGGTGGCCAAAAATACACAGTTGCATATCCCTCAAGTGATAAAACATCAATAAATAAAGGGGGTGGAAAAGTTATAGAGAAATTGGAGGAGATCACCCTTTTGCAGTTCCTATATACATTTGCTCTGTAGTTATAAAGGATGCATATCCACCCTTCAACGAGAAAGCTACATCAACCAACATTTCAGTCCATAGGGAACTATTAGCCTAAGTGGAAAAGCACTGTTAGCCTGTCACGATCCTCTGGTTATTATGGTGCTCTGCAAAGAAAACAAAGTCTAGTCACAAGCTATTTTTAGCATATACTGCTGCTAAGGACAAACACTAAAAGACAAAGCCTTCAAATTTTGCCATAGAAGTTTTGCAAACTGTAAATAACCACAGAAGCATCTGAATCAGCTAGATGAAAATGAATGTAATGCATAATGTATAGTCTGTTGGTCATCATTGCAAAAAAACAACAAATAACTTTCTTAAGGGGGTTGTTTAGCAATATAGAACAACTAATTGTACGTTATTTACAGCAGAAAACCAAATAAACTAATAAATGGACACTGAATATTTATCGGAATTACAATAAAAGACAACGAGATGAAGGAGTAAAATGTGAGACATGATAAATGTGGGCTACTGCAACTGACCAATGAGAATAAAGTATTCCAGAGAGCTGAATAATAATAGTCTATTTATGTATAAACTTACATCAGAATCCATTTCAACATACAGTTGTGTGTTACTACGAATTCATTTAGTCATGTTTGTAGAGCATGTTTGGCAGAGACCAGAGACAGATGTAAACAGTCATGGGGTAGGTCACATGCCACAACACTTATACAAATAAACACATTCATTAAGGGGCCTCTGAACTTAGGTTCCTCTCATGTTTGCTCTGCAACCAGCAGCTGTGAGCGATCACAGGACATTAGTAAGAACTTTTCTGGAACAATACAAATAATTGCCTATGACTCTGTCACAGCCGCATAAAATCTTTGTTCGATTATCCCAAGCACTTCCTCTTAAACATTGAATTATAACTACCTCAGACACAGAGAGGCACTGTTGCACATGAAGGCCACCCCCACACTCACCGCTCACCATCTGGATCATTTAGAGGGCGGAGTGCCCGCTTTCCCTCCGTCCCTCTTGTGCTCTCTCCCTTCCTCCCTTCCCTTCCTGCCGGCCTCTGAGCAGAGGATGTGTCTGGGAGTATGAGAGAGGAAGACTGGCGGTGAAGTGGGTATGTACCCTCTCTCTTCGTCTCCCTCGTTACTCTCTCTGTCTCTGCTGATTGCTCTATCTGGCAACACTGAGCAGGCCCTCTGGGCAGGGCAGTCTCTTAGTGGCGGAACGGTGGACGGTGGAACAACAAGCCTAAATGTCAGACGGAGATAAGAATGGCCAAGACAATCATGAAGGTACACATCCTTTTTTGTTTGTTTTCAATGAGGAGAGGCATCTGGGAAACGTTTGTTTATAATGTCATAATATTGCTCCGGTAGAAAAATCTATGTATATTTACGTAAGCTAAAAAGAATAGGCATACATGTTTCTGCCAGGGGATTGCTACATAAATGCCCCTCTAAACCCATCTTGTGTGTGTGTATATATATATATATATATATATATATATATATATATATATATATATATATATATATATATATATATATATATATAACTACTACGGGTGGAAGGATTTTAAATTTGGTCAAACGCATGCATTTCAGCATGACAGGAAATTAACAGCAAGGCCTTGTTGTAATTGCATATGTATGTAACATATACAAAATACAACACAGTGCTGTGCAAAAATGCCATCCAATAAGGGAATTATCTCAAACACAGGGTTTCAAGAAGCTAATATCATGCAAAAATATATATAAAAAGATATATACATTAGCAAGATCTGTAGGTAAAAATAAAATAAAAAAAATACTTTAATTTATAAAACTTTTAGGACATACCTACAACAAGCAGACTTTATTTGATGGTATATGGTTCTTCTGCAAGCCATAAATCGTTGTGGTTTTGGCTGGATTCCCAGTGAAGTACTACACTACCCACAATCCTGAAGAAAGAACCACCAATTAGAGAAGTCACTGTTACTGTGGCAAATTTAATGACAGCACAGCAACACAACTTAATGACATAATTGAATCAGTCTCACAACAATGTTCATCAACTTTTCGGTCCCTCATTTTCGCAGATGCTAAGAATATTTTCCTTATATTAACGCTTGTAAAGAAAAATATATAAAAATCAAATACCATTTTTATATTTTATTCAATACTGCATCACCATGGATGAATAGATGACAATTTGAAGCACTTTATGGGTTGTTCATAAAAAAAAAATTTAAGTACTAAGTCCTATGTTCTATTTATTTTTTATTTTCGATTACCTTTCGAAAAGAATAAAAGATATTCAGGCAAGCACTTATTCTTGGTCTCTGCATTATGAACTCTCAAGGAGGGGGTAAAACCATGCAGTTTCTGCCCTGAAGCTGTTTTCTGAGTAATTGTAATCTTACATACTTTCCCGTGGGTGTTTCAGTTCTTGAACACCCAAGGGATTGGGGAATATGAAATGGAAATTTTGAAACTTCAGACTTCAGTTCGGTCAGGACATCACTGAGTCATTATTTGGAGAAGAGATCCGTCTGCTGAGTTTAAGACTTTACTACTGTCAAAATTTTAAGATTTAGTCTTTTGCTGGTTTAAATAATCTCTGTCTCAGGAACACCAGGAAAAGTGAAGACTTTCACTGTTAAAGTCATTCACTGTGCAAGTCAGAAAAAACTCTCTCATTCTCAAACAAGGAGGCATTATTTAACACATTCAGCAATAACTTAATTTAACATTGCCACTGAACAGTTGCACAATTCATTGGATTTTTCTATGCTGTTGGCTTATCTCATTTGGCTCAGTAGAATATGGGCTACATATTTTTTCTGCATTTTGACTGACAGATGCCATTGTCCCAGTCGAGGTGTGGCCAGAACTGGAGAGAGCCGAGTGTTTGGCTCGGGGTGCTGCGCTGAAATGGGCCTCAGGTGTCTTTTGTCGTCCAGAGCATCTGGAGAGACTTGGACAATACAGGAAAAGGGAGAGTCAACGAACTGCATCGATTTATTCAAGGTTAAAGGTAAGTAAAGGTCATTATTTCACATCAATTAAAATGCCTCTAAAAAGTTTTTGCCCAGCAATGTCTGCAAGAAAAGTCATCTGCTCACTTGTATTTTTCTCAAGTCAGTTGTACAGTCCTACCTGGAAGGTGTCGACTGGGGTCTTGGCCAATTGCGAGAGGCACGAGCTGAGCTGAGAGAAGTGTCTCATGACTTGCACAAGGCTGACTTGGAGTCCAGGAAAAATTCTGAAGAAGTAACTACACTGGAGACTCTTCGGGAGATTTCTGTCTCTCACCGCCAGCTCCTTGCTGCAGTTAGTAACCTACCACGTCTCTATAAAGGTTAGTGATTCCCCATCCTTTTCAGTGCACAGGGGTGTCCAGTCCTTGTCTTGGAGCCCAACATCCTTAGAAGTTTAGCTCCAACTTTAGTCTCAACATACATGCCTGAACATTTGACCTTGATTACCTTGAATCAGTTTTGGTTTTTTTAATTGATGATAGAGCTAAATTCTGTTGGACAGATATCTTGGACTCCAATTACATTAGGCCTACTTGCAAGGCAGAGCAAGAACCTTGCTGAGTAACAAAATTGCTATTAAGGTGGACATGTTTACAGCTAGCTAGCTAAACCGTAACACAAATCTATCAAACACTTATGTACTGAGGTTAGCCAAAGTGATGCAAGATTACACTCTATGTATGTACATTGGGGCTATCATTTGCTATGTCATCTCTTTCATGTCAGTGCGGAGTATGGTGCTAGAGACCGAGAGACTAGTGGAGTCTCGGAGACTATTGGAAGCTCATGCTCGACTAATGGAACTAGAACACTGGCAGGATGAGGTACTGCTACAGCTTCAGGGACCCAGGGGATCGCCTGGAACGGGGTTAAACTCTGAGGATGAGGAGTTAGTGCGGAATTATTTCTCAGGCGTTGGACGCTTGGTGGATGCCCTTGCCAAGGAGCTCTGGGCAGTGGTGGGGAGTGGGTTGTCACTTGCCTGTCAGAACCCCACGCTTTTTGTGTCAGCTGTACGGATAGTGGAGCGTGAGGAAGCACTAGATCAGATGTTTCTGGAGGAGCGGAGGTCAACATCGGGACAGAACATGCCCATGCCCCCTGGGAGACCACGTTGCTGGAGGGACCGCTTCTTCAAGGTCTGATGATAAGCAAGTTTCCTGTTGGTAGAAGTACTGGGGAAATTTTTTGTAAGATGACTAAACTAAATTTTAAGTGTCAAAAGTCTTTTTTTAAATTCACTTATTATGTACCTGTTCTACTATTTGGTCAGGTGATGGAGGAGGCAGTGTCAGCACGTTTCCGTAGTGTGTCGTACTTGCACACACGAGGACCAGGGCTTGCAAGTCACTTGTCTGCTCTCCAGCACTGCATTAAGGGAGACCTTTCAACAGTGCGGAATTTTCTCGAACAATGTGTTCCATCTCACTACCGTCTAACAAGGACTTATCTGCGATTCTGCCACCAGTTCTTGCAGAACCATCTTGGACTGGTTAGTGGATGGGAGCTAGAGGGTGGGGAAATCTTCGCTGTTCTAAACTGGGTTCTGCACATATACAACAGGTAAGTAAAGATTATGCTTAAATCGAATTTGGTCTGTGGGTAATCAGAAAACCCTACACGAGAACTTATTCTTTAAGCTCAGAGATGATGGGTGAGCCAGCCCTTGTAGCTGAGCTAGACATTGAGGACATGGGACCTCTCATATCGCAGGAAGGTCTCGAGCAGCTGCAGAACAAATACGTCCAAAAAGTTCGGGTAAGACCCAATGAAGAGTTTTAGCCTCTAAATTTTGTAACATTTACATTATCTTGTCGGAATTAACAGGCCACAAGTTCTTGAGTAATTGTACTGTGATTGTTTGTAGAAGAGTGTCTCAGAGTGGATGCACAAGGCTCTAGAGGTGGAGCTGACAGACTGGCAGAGGGATCAGGAACCAGACATTGATCATGAAGGCTGCTATCACACCAGCCTTCCCACCATCATTGCTCAGGTAATAAAGCAATGGCTAAACTAAAATAAGCAAAGTTTTGGCACTGATATACATATGAACTGCTCTGGTGTCTGTATTGTTAGATGCTAGAAGAAAATGCACGGGTGGCTTTGATGATAAGTGAAGCTCTTCGGGACCAGACAATCCAAATGGGGCTTTATGAGATGGAGAACCTCCTCAGCCGGTGTGTATGTTTAGCAATACCAGGAAATCAAAACTCTTATTGATTATATCCAACGTTTTATACTTTCCTCTCACTACGTCTAAACAGATTTCGAGATGCAATCATAGTATTTGGGAAGGAGCATCGCAGGGATTCAGCCATAAACAGTAACAAGTTCTACCTACATTATCTCCTGGCCTGCATCAACAACTGCATCATCCTCAAGTGAGATGGTGTACACGTATCTTTTTACAGTATGTCTGTATTTATGTGATGTTTGTTTGAAAATGCCTGTGTTTTAAATTGTTTTGTGTGCGTTGGAGGTACTTGTAAGCAGTAATTCTCTGATTTAAAAATGGCCATCTAGAACCTCCACAGAGAGCCTGCAGCAGCAGTTGTGCTCCTACCCTTCAAACCGGTATTCTCGCATTTCACTTGGACCTCTGGCTGCCCTGGACCGTGCTGTGAGAAAAGCGTGTCGCTTAGTCATGGACCATCTCTTGTTTGAGTTGCAACCTCATCTACAGGAGCTCCTGTCTCGTAACTGGCTGGCCCAGGGAGAAGTAACCCAAAATATGTGTGGGGTTTTAGAACGTCACTGTGAATTTTACAACAAGGTGCGGCAACCTTGTCGCCAGGTTAGTGTTTACACCAGGAATTAGAAACAATATCGACCAAACAATCAAATGAATGAATATATTATAATATAAATTATACCCAAAATGCTTTTGCATCATGTGATCTCCATTATCTACAGAGGCTAAAGGAGGAATGTCAGTGGCTAACTGTTGTTGAGTATGTCCGTACACTGATGCAGAAGAGATTGGTCTGCAGAAATAGTGATGAGCGAAACCAATTGGCCCAGCGAATGACACAGGATGCTCAGCTGCTGAGGGACCACCTTCAAAGCATGGTGAAAACACATTTACTATAAAGGGGTATTTGGTGTAATGAAATGTGTTTATGTGGTTTAAGTTTCAAAAAACACATTATTTTCCACATGCTGTACATTATTGTTTCTCCTCTATGGCCTACCTTTCTGAAACGTGTCATTTTTTTACAAAGCTCATCATCCTGAAAAGTGAGATGTGCTCTGATTGGCCAGCTATCCATTAGATTGTGATTGGCTGAATAACTCAAGTGTGTGACGGAATTTTTATGCATGAACTGTTCTGGAACAGTGTTGTCAATACAACTTAACCACTGATTTCTAGTTGTGTCCTCTTTTGGAAGTTCAAACAAAGTATTTTCGCTTTCACAATGAAAAAGCGTCTCCACAACATGGTGCCGTTGGCAACAGCGAGATTCAACGCTACGCCTTCTTTCTTTGCGTATGCATTTGGGCGACGTTATGCAAATCTTCCCACATTGTGACGTAGACATGTGGGCATGTTTGAACAAGGCATTTTAGGTAGGCATGGAGGAGTCTTAACTTTTATAAAGAATATCTCGTGTTTGAGACTTTAGTCTTTGCAACTCTGGGGATCTTATCTATTCATGAACAGCTTCTAACATTCTAAAGAGAAAGGAAAACTTGAAATCGCATCATATGACCCCTTTAATTTTGGGGAGAATTTTTATGTGGTTTAGGAGCAAGTCTTCTGGCAAGTACACCCATATATACAGATTCAGCTTTGTCTAAATAAACAAATGCTTAGAATGAGTTAAATTAAAAACATTAACAAATAATAATCAAATTATTCATTAATTTCAAACCTGAACTAAAGTTATTCATGAGAAACTGACTTGCACAATAGCAGCATTTAATTGATCTCCCAATGTCAATCCCAGTCTCAACCCAATCTCAATTTGAGTCTTTACTCATTTCCAAAAAACATCTAAAGACTCATCTTTTTCGCCAGCACTTAACCAACTAATACTAGCACTTACCTTTTATTTTCTTGTCATATTCTTATGCACTTATCATATTCTTATGTAAAAAAAAAAAACAAAAAAAAAAACAACCTAGCTATGTGTTCTGTACTAGACTAACTGAGACTTGTCATAACACTTGTATACTGCTGTTATTCTCTTGTTGGTCTGATTGCTTCTATTGCTCTTATTTGTAAGTCACTTTGGATAGAAGCGTCTGCTAAATGATTAAATGTAAATGTTAATGTAATGTATCTTATAGGACTTGGGTCAGGACGTCAGGTAGCAAACCTCTAGGAACAACACAAGAACAAGTCTATATACATTTGTGGAAATGAAATTACTCTCAGAATTTCACTCATGTAATGCCATTTTTACATTTAAAGGAGACTGATGGGACCATTGATGAGGTGAATCCCACAGCTTTGATAACTGCACTGGCTGACATAATCAATTTGAAAGACCCAAACATGCTAATACTGGAGATTTCTGTATTAGTAAACAAGTACCCTGATATAAGGTGAGATTTCAAACCAAGTATACCCTGAATATCTTCAAAATGCATTAGTAATAAATTAGTTTAATCTATGTTATCTATGTAATCATAGTTTAATCTATGTCAAGAGACTTATAAAGTGTGTCTTTTCAGTGAGGAGCATGTCTCTGTCCTGATGGATGTAAGAGGAGATGTACCCAAAGACGTGCGGAAGTCAGTACTAGATTTTCTGGAACAGAGTGCCCCACCTTTACCACAAGGATACCGCCCTATATTCACAGAAATCCTTGTGCCCTCTTCCCGCATACAATTTTGTCTGCCTACTGCAAAATGCACTTGAGAAGCACTCAGAGAAATAACAGTACTGAATTATATCCGGCATAATGAACGGGAAATTCATTATTAATTCATCAGTATTCAGTAAGACTAGCCTACTTGTTATCTGATCTGTCTTGTCTGAAATTATACTGTGCCCAAATAATATTTACATTTACGATCTCACCAGATGCTTTCTTACAAATGAAAGTGCATAAACAAAATGTACATTCAAGAAATTAATAAAAAGAAAAATCTTGTGAGTTCTCCAACATGTAAGGTAGAAACAAGAGAAAGTAGTGCACATTTTGGCTCATTGTATTTTTAAATATTTGTGGGTGATCATTTTTTCAATGTAAATGTATAGAAAAGTTAGTGTTACCAAACATAGCATTCTCAAAGCCATTCAATCAATTGCTTTAAAACTTGTATATTGTGGTTCACTATGTATATTATGGTTGACTATTGGTCAATAAAGCAATGCATATTAAGAACAAATATCTAAAACTGATTCATCAATTCATAAAAAATCATTAATACAAGGGTATATCACTAACAAACAATAATGTGAATAATATAGTACATAAAACTGTACAATAATATACAATTGTACATCCACTGTACCATGACACATTATTTGACATATTATTTCAGCCATAGTAGTTTTATTAAGGCTAATATTGGACCAGTATATCTGTACATTTAATAAAACAAGACTATAAAAATTAGGAATATTACAAAAAAAGGTATTAATATAATAATACCAAGGTATTATTCTCTATGTTTAGAGGTATTCACCAATTTGGTTTCACTCAATCAATAGGCCATCAACACCATCAACTAAAAAATAATGAATCAAATATTCAGGTTATTATAAATAGGCTACCTGTGATAAAAGGTACAATGAAATTTACTATACAAACAATTGCTCCACAATTTATAAAGAACAACTATGATCTGTTTTACAATCTTTTCACAACTCCACAAGGAGGGAACCACACATTATAATGTGAGAGCTAAATAATGTTCAACAACACAAAATATTGCCCAGCTACCTTCGAAAGTGGCCCAACATTACAAAGACAAGTCAAGCACTTACCTTGGATTAACAGCGTAACTTGGACTTGTATGTGATCTGTTTTTGTGGTATTAACACAATGCATAACACACATGTGAAAAAAAAAAAGTATTGTGTAGTATGTAATTTTGGTAACGGCTGAGGAGGGGAAGCAGCCTTCAGTGGTCACCTGATCTTAGGGGCGTGACTTCACGAAAAACATGGCCGCGCCCGTCGAAATCATGTATAAATCTATTTGTGAACGATCAAGGCATTATTCTAAAAAATACATTAATAAATAAGTGTATTCACGTATAACTGAAGTGACAATGAAAACATTTTGCGGTCGTGCAAACCCAACAACCGGAGCGCTGGACTGGGTTGAAGAAAGCGAGGAGTATGATTACCATCAGGAGATTTCGAGGTATGTAAACCAGCTCATGTAACATCACCATGCGTCGACAACGACGATTTTTGCCTGTTTCTGTAGAAGTGATTAAATATATTGTTTTAAAAAAAGAAACGTATCAAAATGACGTGATGAACATACTTGACAGTGACTTGTTGTTTGTTCCTACACGTGGAAAGTGTGTTTCGGTAAAAGTGCTAGATAATCAATTACACTTACTCGAATTGTAGTCATGCGATATCCTATTACATAAAGTGGGTGAATTATCTGGACCTGTCCTGATAATAGTTGCTGTGTCTTTTTCCCAGGTCCTGCTATGCAGATATGCTCCATGATAGAGACAGAGTGAGTTTTGTTGTCATGTAATATGGCATAAAAATACTGTAAACCAAAATTGTTCCAAAATAAGTCTAGCTTCTCTGATAAAAATGGGAAACAGAAAATCACAATTACATAATGGTGAATAAATGAGAGGACTGTGCCTTTATGATTAGCTTAATTTGTCATATTTTCCAAAGCAAGCATATAGATATAGAAAAGCTGAAATGTTGCTACTGATTTTTCTGCTTCGTGTACTGAAGAATGAGAAATACTACGAAGGCATTCGAGCAGCGGTGAGCAGAGTAAAGGCACGTGGTGAACGAGTAGTGGTCCTGGACATCGGCACTGGGACGGGTTTGCTCTCCATGATGGCTGTGACGGCTGGAGCCGATTACTGCTATGCTATAGAGGTGCTCACTAATGCTCATGTATTGAATGTTGAGAAATAAGATGGAATTTGAATGAAGACAAATATATGAATCCCGTACAGGTGTTTAAACCCATGGCACAGGCTGCCACTTGCATCGTGGAGAGGAACGGCTTCTCGGATAAAATCAAGGTCATCAACAAGCACTCCACAGAGGTTACAGTTGGACCAGGTTACACAACCATCCATATGATTTTAATACGCATAGATCAAATAGGTTCAGTGCATTGGTTTTATATATTAGTAGTAATTATCCAACTAATAATTACAGTCCCAAATGTTGATTGATCATTACAACTTTCAAGCCATATTAAAATATATGATAATCTGAGAAATATGAGAAAATCAACTTGAATTTGTGTCATATAAATTCTGTTCTAAACATCTTGGATAAATCATCTATATCACCTTGCATTGCATTCTTGCAACTATAAATGTATTTGTATCTGTAGATGGAGACATGCAAGAAAGAGCTAACATCCTAGTCACAGAGCTGTTTGATACAGAGCTGATCGGTGAAGGAGCATTGCCCAGCTATGAACATGCACACATGCACCTCGTCCAGGTAAATACAGTTGTAAATTGCAGTTTAACATTTTGCTGCATCTTTGAAGTGTTTAATGGAGCTGCTCTCACCGGCACAGGCAGGTTGTGAAGCTGTGCCGCATCGTGCAACAATCTATGCCCATCTGGTGGAGTCGGACATGCTGTGGAAATGGTCACAGCTCCAACCCATAGACGTGGATGGGAACAAACTGCTGCCCCCTCCTGCTGTGGTGAAGTGTGCAGGAGCGCCCTCTGTCTGTGACATCCAGCTTAGCCAGGTGCCACCAGAGTCTTTCACTCCCCTCGGGCCCATCTGCACCATGTTCAGGTACAAGTCTGGCTGTGATTTAGCTCTCTAGATTAAAATATTCTAGATTCTGTGAGACTCATCTTTCTTCCACTCTAGTGTGGATTTCAGCAAACCGGTTAGAAGCACTGCTCAGTCCTACATGGCACAGTTCAAAGCCCAGACCAACGGGAGAGCACAGGTGGTCTTATCCTGGTGGGACATTGACATGGACCCTGATGGCAACATTGTGTGCACTATGGCCCCCAGCTGGAACTACTCAGTTCCTCGTACTTACCCTGTAAGTACTGGTGCTTAGCCACTAACATTCATGTGTGAATATCAAAAATGTGTCCCGGGACTTTTTCACCTGAAGATGAAAAAATTAAGAAATTATATTTTGTATAGAAAAGAAGCTTATACTTCCTCCCGGTATTTATTTTATTTTCATGGAAATAGAATTGGTAATTTTGTTTTTAATTCATTTGAAGTTTGATTGTAATTCCCATTATTGTCATTAATAATTCTTATGAGATCCATTATGGAAATGCACAAAATTCTCTATGGTTTTCTCTGTAATGTATGTATAAATAATTGAAATATATTTTTGCATTACAGTATTAAACATTTTTGTGTGTATATATATATATATATATATATATATATATATATATATATATATATATATATATATATAATGACATTAGTTTTTTAATAGTTAAATTTTTGAAGTAAAAAAAAAAATGCTAAAAAAGGATCTAATTTTATGAATTCTAATGATTTATACAGTGACAATATTAAATGGTAATCTAAAAATCTTGGTTGAATGTCTTTGCTTCAGGTCCCACTAATAGTAACATTGTATGACTAAACCATCTTTGTCTTTGTATATTTGAATATTTTTCATCATGTGATGTGCAGTGGAGGGATCACTGGATGCAGAGTGTCTACTTCCTTCCTGCAGAGGAGAATGTGTCAGAAGGAGAAGAGCTTAATTTAGTCGTCTCCCATGATGACTACAGTCTCTGGTACAGTCTTACGCAGAGGTAATGTGGTTCTGAGCAGTGTTTGTTTAGACATGATAACAAGATCTAAGCTTTAACTAAGACAGGACATAACAAGTTTCTGAGGAAGACTTATATTTTACTTGATATTTTCTATTTTATAGTGAACTAAATGATGTCAAAGTGGCAAAGTTTCGACCATGCTGCACCTGTCAGGCCCACTTGGTCTGGACGAGACCTCGTTTCGGGGAACTGAACGACGAGCAGAGGACAGAGAGTTACGTGAACGCATTACGTAGTGTAAGCTATCTAATGATTTACATGTGAGCTTGAAGTGCCTCTTTCTGTTGATTGGAAATGGCTCAAAAAGTAGTGTGTTTCATGTATGCTTGCAGATTCTGAAACCAGACAGTGTGTGTTTGTCTGTCAGTGATGGGAGCCTGTTACCCATTTTTGCTCATCTGCTTGGATCTAAAAAGGTGAGTAGGTCTTTTTTTTTCTTTTTGCGTGAGTCAGAAGGTTCTCAAAGTTGCAAGCTTCCTTTTGAGGCAGCATCCTAAGCTTTGTGTAAGTATAACTAAGTATAACTAAGTATAACTAACTAAAGTATAACTAACTTTAAGTAAGTTATATGCAAGTCTATGCACTAGATGACTGATTTCAGTTGCATTTGATGATAGCATGTTGCTAAGCTATTAATGCAGTGTTGGCTAAATAATCTGTTTTGAGCTAAACTGAACAATTTTTTATTGAGTAAATTAGTCATTTTAAGTTAATTATAAGCAACTATGCACCACACAACTTAAGTAGAGTTTGAGGTTAGCATGTTGCTAAGCTAACAATGCAGTGTTGGGTTTTGAATGAAAATACACTATTTCTAGCAAGTAAATAGTACATTTTAAGTAAATTATAAGCAACCTGAGACTACTTGAAATAGATTTCAAGAGTTTGATGTTCTCATATTACTGAACTAATAGTGCAATATCGGGTAAATAATCAGTTTTTAATTAATCTAAACCATTTATATCAATACTTCTAAGTATTGAATGAATGATTTACATTTTTATTGCCTTATCCATTGCCTTTTCTGTGAAGGATAAATGCTGTGTTACCTTAAAATTTAGCCAAAATTAGGTATGCTAGGAGGCAATACAAATAAGTGAAAAACTGTCTAGGTAGGCAGCTCACTGGGTTTTAGAAGAGAACATACTGTAGATCTTTCTGTCTCTGTCTTTTCAGGTGTTCAGCTTGGAAAACTCTGGAATGGCGAGACAAGTGATCGAACAGGTGAGATTTTGAATCTAAACAAATATTAACCTAAATGAGTTCAGACAGGATTGATTGGTAATGAATGTTTATTTCCTGCTCACAGGTGTTGCATGCTAACTCACTGAAGCATGGGGTACAGTTGCTGGAAATACGACCTGAGCAGCTCTCATTAGCTGACTTAGAAGGAAATCAGGTACAAACTAAACCGAATGTGTATTGACTGTGATGCCATCTATATATGTACTCTAAAGAATTTGTAGAGTTTCAGAGACATTGCAGATTCAGAATTTATCACAACAACAAATACACTACCATTTCTATATGTAATATATGTGTGTGTACTGTGTATTTTTATTATGTATACATAAATACACACCCATACAGTATATATTTTGAAAATATTTACACGTATATATTTATATAATTTTTATTATTTAATATACCCATATAACATATTTTTCTTAAATATATACATGCATGTCTATTTATATATACATAATAAATGTTTTGTTTCATTCAGCAAAGGATTCATTAAGATGGTCTTAAGTGACAGTAAAAACATTTATAATGTTAAAAAGTATTTCTATTTCAAATAAATGCTATTTCTAATAATCAAATAATTCTCAAAAATGTATCACAGTTTCCACAAGAATAATAAGCAGCACAACTGTTTTCAGCGTTGATAATTAGAAATGTTATCAATAAGAAATGCAGCTATTCAAAATTGCAAGTGTGGTTGAGTATACCTTGTATTTTTGACTCCTCAGATTTCCGTGTTGATGGGAGAGCCATACTTCAGCACCAGTCTTCTGCCGTGGCACTCTCTGTTTTTCTGGTACTGCCGCACTGCCGTGGCACAGCTGCTCCATCCCAATGCCACCATCCTGCCCCGTGCTGCCACTCTTTACATAGTCGCTGTTGAATTTCAGGTTAATCTTTTTGTTTTTGTTACTTGTTTGTTACATTTTGTAGTATGCAATTTTAGACTGACTGTTAAATAGAGCTGGGATTTGACACAAATTTCACAATTCGATTCTCATTCACAAGCTTTCAGTTCGATTCAATATCAATCATTTTGGATTTATATCAGGTCCAGTACTTACAAAAAATGTTCAAGAAAAAAATAATCTCTCAACTAATGCTGTAAAATATACATAGTCATTTGGTACTACATTACTGTAATGCTGAAGGTTAAAATTTACTGATTTGTAAGCTACAGCCTACAACTGCTTGAATTACACTTACATTTTTTAAATAATAGTTACAATCACATAATAATATTTCTTCTTCAGTTAGTTTTTTTATATAAACAGTAAATATTTTAATGAATATGTTATATGGTGCATGTATTTAGCAAAATACCCATCTCTACAGTTATTTTTCTGGCTGACTAAGGAGTTTATGATCAACGAATATGTGTGATCTGTCACTCCACATTAAACAACGCCAAAACAGCATTTATTGTTTTAATACTTAAATACAATGGGCATAAATTGAAATCAGAGACTTTTTTTTGTTTCATATTAAAGCACCAAAGCACAATGCTTATTGCGATTTATTGGATAGGAAATGCCCTTCAGCGTTTCATCCATTTACTTAAAACACTACACTGCACTACGCTACACTAATACACGATTCTTGGGATTCAAGTTCCGTGAAAAAAAAACAATTTAATCGATTAATTTTTTTTCCCAGCCCTAGTATTAAACATGTATGAATTCTGAATCAGGATCTGTGGCGAATCCGTGCTCCTTGTGGTACCTGCGAAGGCTTTGATGTCAGTCCTATGGATGAAATGATTCAGGTAGGTACCGGTAACAGGTTTTGGTCTGAACACATGGTTTGAATAAGAAAACTGTGTGAAATTTGAATGCAGTTGATTAATATGCTTTTGTGATGAACTCCACCCACAGCAATCTTTGGATTATCGTGAATCCTGGGAGGCAGAGCCACATCCACTGTGGGAATACCCATGTCGTGCTCTGACCAAACCACGGCCAGTTTTGACCTTTGACTTTACCCAATGTGTTCCTGACCAACCAGTTAACAGTGATGGAACTGTGCCACTCACCGGGTAATATGAACATATTACAGTTAGCATATAGCGTAATACATTATCAAATTATTATATTCAATTGGAAAATTATTATAATTGTATGTATAATAGAACTATTATTTTATTACAACTATTTATGTATTAATTTATAACAGATGTAAAATTAATTTGCGTTTTAGCATGGTTTTTAAAATGTTAAAATAGAAATTTATAATTTTAAATTACAAACAAATATATTGGTATTAAAACAAAAGTTCAAATGTTTGGGGTCTCTTGGGCTCACCAGTGCTGATATTATTTGATCAGTAAAAGCAGTAATATTCTGAATTTTTTTATATTATTATGATATCAAATATAACTGTTTTCTATTTTAATGTTTTTTTTTTCTGTGACATCAAAACTGACTTCAGAAATCATTCTAATATGCTAATTTGCTGCTCAAGAAAAAATATATTTTTATATAGTGTTATTAATATTGAAAACAGTGAAATTCAGACACATTTCTTTTAAGATCTTGTTATAAACAGCATTGATTTGAAATGGAAATCTTTTGTAAAATAAATATCTTTACCTTTGCTCAAATGTTATGTCCTCGCTGAACAAAAATGAATTTCTTACCGAACCCCAAATATTTGTGTTATAAAAATACACACCTAATAGACATTATGCAGAGGATGCTAGGTTGCTCTTGAATGTACTCCTGAGGGCTGATGATATTTCAGGAGAGGACGCTGTCATGGCGTGGCTCTCTGGATGGAGTATCAGCTGACTGAGGACATCACCGTAAGCAGCGGCCTAACCAAACCAGTCAGTGAAGAGGTATTTGCCAAAATAACAAACAATATCTGCATTTAGATGAAACGTCAGGCTTCATAAATCTTCCTCAATGAAGCTGAAATTGAAATTCAGATAAGATTATAATCATGTGACTCTCTTGACCTCTTCACTTTAATTGCTTTTCTCATTCCACAGGGAGCTTGTGAATGGAACCCACACCGGAAACAAGGAGTGTTCTTCTTCAGATCCACCAGGGAAACTTCTGGGGATGGAAGGGAAGATCTTACCTATAATTTAACCTTTCAACCTCATACTGGTGACATTAAAATGGACTTCACCATCACAGAACCTTGACCGCTGACCAAGACTCAAACTTTCTCTGAACAGTCAGATGAATTCTAACACGTATAGCTATGAGCTATAACTTTGTGTTGTGTGCAGAGGTTCACTGTGATTACATACTATGAAAGATCCAACTGTATGGTGCTACACAATTCTCATGATGCTGTTTTAAGTAGTGATATTAAGTCTTGAAGTCTTGCAGTATAAAAATGAGGTGAAAGTCTATGTATTATTTAACAAATTTTATTAAGCATTTGATTTTAGCTTAAAATATCACCTTATTCTATACATGAGCAGCTGCTTTGGATTTTCAAATAAAACAAATTACACTCAATGTGGATATTTCTTTGTTGTACATGTTGATGACATAATATAATGCAGAGATGTATTCATATTTTTACCATTTTCGGTTTGAAAAGAGACAACCAAACAGAAATTTTCAGTTTTTGTCACGTGTGGGTAACTTTAGTGCATTCCATTGTCAAGTGACGCACTGTGAACTGCATCCCTGCTGATTACACAGATCTGGGCCTCAATATTGTAGAATGGTAACGGAATGTAATATCTCAAAAGCGAGTGTTTATGCATCAGCTATATCAGTGTTGGCCAGCAGAACCTTCTCTCCAGGTTTGAAGGCGGGCATGCCCAAATATGGACAACTGGCACATCGGAAGGCATCACCCAGATAACACTACAGAGGAAAGAATTGTTAGGTGTCCATTTATACAAAACTTCAAAGTCATAATTTGTACAAAGAATGTAATAGATTTAATTATAAAAATATGTACACTTCCGCATGCTGATTTGGGCTGGATGGCTTTCTGAGTTGCTTTAGTCTCCTCTTCCAATTCTTCAGCAAGACCACAAGTGCTACAGACCAAGAAGAGTCATATTAGTTCAATGGATACACTTTAATTCTTTTTGATTTAAGGTAATCACCAATTTTTGCAGGCCTTCTTTTTCTTTTTGGAGTCATCTCCACAGGAAGCCTTGAGAGAGGACGGGTCAGGCTTTTTCAGATCATCAGCATCCAAAAGTGCATCGGAATCTACCAAATCCTAAAGAATGAGGGAGTAGAACAATGTGGTGGGTGATGCACAAAAGGCACAAGAGTGACAGATACCAAAACCGATCTTTACATACCACATCATCGTCATCCATATCATTGGCTGACAGGGTCCACTTTTGTGCGATGCTTGGATCAAGAGCTGGTTTCTCTGCAGAAAGCAAGTGTTGTGGATTTATTTATCTCACAATTAGAACATTTTTGCAACTGGAAGTTATAAACTGGCAACAGCATTTTTTAAAAGAGGAAAAGATTGAATTGTGTTGTAACTGAATACAACTTAGTTCTTTAGATATAAGTGATATGTGAGGGAAAAGTTCAGAACTGGGAGATGTATTCTCATGAACTTGTGTTACATTTAATGTGTCAGTGCCGAAAACCCACAGACCTGTTGAAGTGGTTTTCTTGCCAAAGGAAAGTTTCAGTTGTGTTGAGGATCCGACCTCAAAGTTAGGTTTAGATGCCGACATGCGCACCCTTAAAAGTGTGCTTCCCTGGAACTCGGTGCGTTCTTTCAGAGCAGTGGCTGCTTCTGGGCTCAGCGGCTCGGTCTTTACCTGGGAAAGATATTTGTGTCATCAGTCAAGTGTTCATGCGAGGCCTTTAGAAATCAGCAATATTGTTACAATTGTTAGATTTTTATTATAAAAAACAATCTATTATTATTATCATTATTAGTTACTATTATAATATTTTATTGAAATCAACTTATTAACTAATTATTTATATATTTATAATAATGACATTTAAAAAAAGAATTAAAATTATCAGTATTATTAACTGTTCTTACAATAATAAATAAACAATACATATTAATAATAATAATTTCAAAAGGCTAACAGAAACAAGTATATTTTTTAATCTATATCACCCAGTCCTACATTGAATCAATTTTAAAAAAAAAACTGAATACTGACCTCAGTGACAGATACTAATCCAGATAGTTTAATAGCTGACATCAGTTTCCCGGCGGTTCTCACACTATTGTCCTCAGAACCTAAGAAAAAGGATTGTTATGAGGTGAACCACTAGCATTGATTCATTTCACTTGAAAATGTTGTACTGACTGTGCCGTTCTGAATCAGATACCTGTTACCGGCTCTTCTAGCACCAGTTTGCCGCCAGGTTTCATTACTCTGGCCATCTCAGCCAACATTTCTGAACTGTGGATTGGTGAGCTGTCGGTCAGCAGGCCTGAGAGAACCCAGTCATAACTAGAAGCTGTGTGAGAGGCTAAAACAGACAGATTTTGTGGGTGAGTGATTCCTTAAATTCTTTAACTTAGATTGAGACTTGAAAGTAATAAGCCTGTTGCATATGCCTTCGTACTTACAAAGTTGTAGTCTCTCCATGTTCTCCAAAGACACCAGGCTCTGGTTACCAACAGCAGAGCCAATGCTCTCAGCAAACTCCTTCAGTGCAGTGGGAGATGATGGCTGAGTCCATATCAGCAGCACCCTGTCCCCTTCCTTCAGTCCAAGGTCTGCCATCACCTACTAATATACGTGTATATTAATATTAGAGACTCAAATACGTGTTTTGTGCCTTGTCTACACTAAACATTACAAATTACAATTCACGGTCAGATCTGCTGCGTCATAATGAAGTTGCAGTTACAACACAACGTAAACACACACCAATGCGTTTCAGAGATAGATATCAATAACAATGTAATGAAAAAGCTCTAAACACGCCTCTCAGTTTAACCAAATACCACAGACATACTCAAATAAACAATATACACCTGTCCAACCTGTTAAATATTGTTTTTCCAACACCGGTCACAATGGACGTCGAAGTTACAATGTCGTCTCGCAGAAATGACGACATTTGATATTTCTAGAATAAAAGCATTGAACAGCCATCAACATTTTGCTGCAGAAGCGACCGAATGTTATAATTAAAAAACGGTTTTCATATTTAAACACTTTCATGTGTACATAAAAAAATATTGTAATAATAATTCGTAATGTTATTATGCAGCTGTCAATTTTTACTCTGCAGCACGTATAAGGCGTTGTCACGTTGTACGTGTTACTTTTCTCCGCGCTGTTACAATGGGCCAATCACAACCGCTTGTGGTTACCTAACAAAGCGTTTTATGTAATACGTTTATCAAAGACTGCTGAGGTGGATATCTATTTCATATCAGAATCTAAAGCATTTAAATAAATACATTTAAGTGCTTTATATTATAGAAATGGCGACAGCGCGAAATAAACGTAGTGAGATTTGAATGCAGCTCAACGAGCGCCTCCTAGAGTAACAATGTTTTTAAGCAACAGTTATCAGCTGACAACGCTTGCTCTGTTTTGTATCGCGACGCTAGCCCGCTGTGGTTGGATATGGCGGCGCTGATTAGAGGACTGAGAGCTGGAAGGGCCTTGCGGGGTCTCGGCGGCGGTAAGCGGGGAACGAGAGGCGTCTGGTGTTAGCTTTTCAGTCTTTGTTTTTTAAAAAGTTTACAGTAGTCACACGTGGCAGCTGCTGAAGGCTTTTGTATCTTGTAAATAGTTCTGCTTGCTTCCAAGTGTGGCCGAATGTAAGTCAGCTGGACGACTAGAGAAGGTTACCATGAAGGGCAGGATTGCGCTTGCAAACAGAAAGTGCATATGACAGTCCATAACATTTGAAAACTGTGTAATTCAGCCAGATTGCAAATGCATATTGAAATAATGGTTAACTTGAAACGCGCTGGTTGAGTACAGTTGCTCTGCATAAAGTTCAGTTTAGTGCTTAAAGCAGATTCTATCCTTTGTAAAATTAGGAGTAAAAATACATGCTACATTTCCTGTTAACTCTTGTTTGATTGTTTCACTTTCACTCCATTGAGTCTGACCCTTTATATGTGACCATGGATCACAAAACAATCATAAGGGGTCAATTTTTCGCTTTCCATTGATGTATTGTTTGTTAGTCCTAATGATTTTTGGCATTAAAGAAAAATCATTAATTTTGACCCATACAATGTATTGTTGGCTGTTGCTACAGATATATACGTTAGCGACTTTAGACTGGGTTTGTGCTCCAGGAGTAAAAAACTGAAGGCTCATTGGTCATTGTGCAAACTTTTAATTGTTACATTGCAATGCTTATATTAATATAGAACAACATGCTCTATGATATAATTGTAGAGCAATTTGTTCCATGGTAATTATGTTTAATGCACCTTTACAGTTGCAGTTCAAGGCACACTCAGTCCCCAGTGCAGCAATGTGAGACGTGGATTCCATCGTGCTGCTCCGTTACGATTGGCCAGTGACTCTAAAAGTGACACATCTGTGCCACCTCCATCCTACCATGAGGTTCACACAGCCGGAGAAAGCTCATCCTCTTCAGCACAGGGAGAATCTTCAGAAGACACCCCGCCAAATACCAGGTTCAAGCCCCAACGAAATACAAGAGTTAAAGAGAGAGTTCACCCAAAAATGAAAATTACCCCATTATTTACTTACCCTCAAGCTATCCTAAGTGTATATGACTTTCTTCTTTCAGGCGATTGCAATTGTTATAATAATTTTTTTTAAATAAATAAATTAATAAAAGCTCTGCCTGTGAGAATATGCTAGTCTCGCAATAACCAAGTTTTGTTTACAGCAAAGGAAATTAGACTTCTCTTGGCTTATATCAAAAACTTTCGAGATTTTCTTCTACAAATCCTTGTTTTGTACTTTTAATTTGTGACCTTTTGGTTTGTTTTGCGCTCTCGTTTGTGCTTCCGAATTCGTCACTTCCCACCGGAGCTTATGTCATCTGCTGGAACACCACTCTCTTGTGAACGCTAGTACGACAGTAAGCGAAAGCTACATTTTAAATATATTTTTTAATTAATCTTTTTATGATGCATAGATGCACTTTTTTGTGCTTCAAAATCTCAGCAGCCATTGACCGCAATTATAAAGCATGGAAGAGCCAGGACAATTATTAATACAACTCCCACTGTATTTATCTGAAAGATGAAAGTCATATTCTAGGATGGCTTGAGGGTTATTATTCATGGGGTAATTCTCATTTTTGGGTGAACTATCCCATTAAATTCGTCAAACTTGCAGTCATTTAATCTAACTTTGTCCATTTGGCGTATGAAGTTTTCAAGATCAGAGTGGAGAACACGGTGAAGACTATGAGACGGAAGAGCAGCTCCAAGCTCGCATCCTGACCGCGGCTCTAGAGTTCGTTCCGCAGCACAGCTGGACTGTGGAGGCCATCGCAGCTGGAGCAGAGGTTTGTTTCTTAAAGCCGTTATGTAAATATTTAATGTAAATATTGTATTAGACAATATAACTGTAATAATCTGCTCTGTGATTTAGACTCTTGGCCTGTCGTCAGCTTCCACTGGGATGTTCAACAATGGAGCCGGAGACTTGGTCCTGCATTTCGTTGCGCAGTGTAATGCTCAACTTGCTGAGACACTCGCAGAGCAAAATAACCAAGTCCAGCTAGGCCAGGCAGAGTGAGTTTAATATTATTCATTATTTAACATACTAATTTACTTGAGAAACAAGTGCTAACGGTAGACCCTTTGTTAAAATTACATTTATATATATACATAGAGTTGTGCTCAAAATTATTCATACCCCTGGTAAATTTGATTAAAGGCAGCCGTGAAAATAAATCTTTATCATTAATCCCTTTGAACTTTTATTAAAAAAATAAATAAACTTTTCATTGGAGAATAAGAATTCAAAATGGGAGAGAAATCTCATTATGATTTTTTTTTTCTCTAATACACATTGGCCACAATTAATCGTACCATTTTATTGAATACTTTTTGCAACCTCCTTTTGCCAATAGTCTATTATTGTCTTTACCTATAATGCCTGATAAGTTTGGAGAACAACTGACAAGAGATCAGAGACCATTCCTTCATCCAGAATCTCTTCAGACCCTTCAGATTTCCAGGTGCATGTTAGTGCTTTTCCTCTTCAGTTCACCAAACTCATTTTCTACAGGGTTCAGCTCAGGGAACTGGGTTGGCCATGGGAGAAGCTTGGTTTTGTTCTCAGTGACCCATTTTTGTTTTGGTTCTGATCGTTGTCCTGTTGGATGATCCAACTACAGCCCATTATAAGATTTCTAGCATGGACAGTCCGTTTTGACATTTTTTTTTATATGTTGGTACTTAATTGAATCCATGATTCCATGTATATGAATAAGGTGTCCAGGACATTCAGCAGAAAAATAGACCCACAACATTAAAGATCCAGCAGTGTATTTCATTGAACACATGGGATACTTCTTATCCATGTGCACCAAAACCATCTTGAGTGCTTGCTGCTAAAAAGCTCCTTCTTTAGTTTTTATCTCACCATAGAAGCCAGTGCTATTTGGAGTTCCAGTCGTGTCTGATAACTGAATATGCTGGGGTTTGTTTTTGGATGAGCGAGGAGAATTTTTATTAAACCCTCCCAAACAACATGTGCTGATGTTTTAGGCTTTCTGACCCCAAGACTCAACTATCTTTGCGATCGTCCAGCTGTGATCCTTGTAGAGCCATTGGCCACTCAAACTATCCTCCTCATGGTGCATTAGGACGATATAGCCAGGATGCAGAGGTCACACCTCTACTCTTTTCGAAAAACATCCTGGGATTTTTAATGACCACAGAGAGTCAGGACCTCGGTTTAATGTCTCATCTGAAGGACAGTGCTTGTTGTCAGTATAGTGTCCCCATCACTACACTGGGGCGCTAGGCCCCACACAGACCACCGGTTGAACACCCCCTGCTGGCCTCACTAGCACCTTTTCCAGCAGCAACCTAGTTTTCTCAGGAGGTCTCCCATCCAGGTACTGACCAGGCTCAGCCCTGCTTAGCTTCAGTGGGCAACCGGTCTTGGGCTCCAGGGTGGTATGGCTCCTAGTCACCCTGGTGCGATTAAAAAAAAAAAAAAAAACACATATTAATCACAATAATTTTTAGGTGTACCAATAATTTTGGCCATTGTGAATAAGAAAAATTTGATTTTTTTTTTTTACACACTTTTTTTTACTTTAATTAAAGGGTTGAACTTGTTTTTTTTTTTTTTTTTTGAAAGACAGATCCAATGGATAAACAATGCAGACTTATTTTCACAGTCTTTCTGATCATATTTAACAAGGTTATGAATAATTGAGTTATGAATTTTGAGCACAACTGTGTGTGTGTGTGTGTGTATGTGTGTGTGTGTGTGTGTGTGTCTATATATATATATATATATATATATATGGATGTGTGATTTCATTGTGCAGCCGATACGACTCAGCTGTGTTGATGTTTTTACAGCCATATTCATGTAAAAATTTTACAATTGTGTATTTATCTATATTTTCATGTAAAATTGTCACCCACGTAATATAATAATTTATAGACTTGCGATTGTTTTGAACCGATGACAGTATCACGTGTTTAAAACGAAGTTCACTTGTTTTGTTGTAATTTAAAAAATTACAGGGATTATTATTGCTTGGATTAATATTATTATAATTGTATATACTATTATTATTGTGGATTTGTTTATGTATATTTTGAATATATGACAGCATCACTGGTTTGAAAACTCAGTTCAGTTTTTTTTAACTAAAATATATATATATATATATAATTTTTTCTCTTGTATTTTTTCTTGTGGATTATTTATGACTATTTTGGATAAATGATAATATCACTGGTTTAAAAACTGAGTTCACTTGTTTTGTTGTTGTAATTTACATTAAAGGGATTAATATTGTTTATTATATTATTATAGTATATTATTGGGCAAATGATGATAATGCATTAATATATTACCTTTTTTTGTTGCTCTATTTAAAACCTACATTAATTTTTCATATGCATTAGAGCAAAGAAAACAGCAGAGTTTCTGAAAGACGCTGTGGAGATGAGACTGCGGATGTTGATTCCTTATATTGACACATGGCCCCAGGTATCCTCTGCCTCATGCAAACTCCTCTCTCAGAACTTCAGATTTTTCATTTTTAAAAAGCAATCATTTCTAAGAACTGATGGATGGCCTCAGTGTTATGTCTCTTCTGGCTTTGCAGGCCATGAGCATCCTGCTACTGCCCCACAACATCCCCGACAGCCTGAAGCACCTGTCCACGATGGTGGATGACATCTGGTACTACGCAGGAGATCGCTCGACGGACGTGAGTGGCTTCTTTGATCCCACTCGCTACCTTCTTCCTTGCTTTGGTCTGCTCATCCTCTGTTATTTCTTCTGCGTTTCTCTTAGGTCAATTGGTACACACGGCGGGCGGCACTGACCGGGATCTATAACACCACAGAGCTGGTGATGGTGCAGGACTCCTCTCCTGACTTTGAAGAGACATGGGCCTTCCTCGACAATCGCATAAAGGACGTAGTTAACATGGCAAACACGGCTAAACAGGTTAATGCAGTCTTGCTTTCCATAGCTAATAAAGAGCAAACAAAAAACAGTTTTGGTGCTTTTTTTTGCTCCTGGTATACATGCTCTTATAAATATTACTAATATACTGGATAATGTTTGTTGTAGGTGCAAGCCACAGGAGAAGCTGTGGTTCAAGGACTTATGGGAGCCGCAATTACGGTAACTAGTTTCCAGAAATAAATATATTAGCCCTAATATCAATTATATCATTAATATCATCATTTTTTTTATTATAAATATGAATAATTATAAATCATCTATATATTTTAAAATATGAATGCAAAATATTTTTATTACTTTTCTATTTTAATAATGTTTATTACTTAAAATGTATTTTGATATTCTTAATTGTTTAATGATTGAATATTACACAATTACTGAAATTTAAGGTTTTCAATTGTTTAAACAATTATTTATTTCATTTGATTTAATTGTAAAAGTAAGCTCTCCTTTCTCTCAGCTGAAGAACCTAACGGGGATGAACCAGAGACGATGAGTTTATTCTGATGCGCCTGCCTTCGTTTTGTCCTCGATTACGCAGCACAAATGTCTGATACTTCACTCTAAAGTCTGATACCCGCTCTAAACCCACTTAACAATTTCAAATGATTGCAAGGAAAGTGTTTGTGTTATGATACAGGGTGGATTTTCACACCCTGAGCACTTTCAAATTGGTCAGCTGTGCCATACCTGTATCTCAACCTGAGCACAATGAGGAAGTCGTTTTCTTTTCAGACATTTCTCTGTATTTGTAAAAAGAAAAAAGGAAGAATATAAATGTAAATTGTATTTGAGATTTCTGTGTTCATACTGTTTGTGGAAAATTCACTAGTGAATCCCTCATTAAAAGAAATAAAGGGTAACCTATTTACTCAAAGTGTCTTGATCTGTTATTTTTGTTGTTGCAGATTTAATTCTTCCAAAATGTTAAAAATGATTTATTTCTCATATTAATAAATACAATGGTTTACAGTTGTAACCGTAACGGTAGTGAAGATGATATTTTGAGATAATATAATAATGGTTTGGTTAGTGAGGACCTTTATTATGTTTAACCGGAAATGGTACCGTAGTGATCCGGATGCTAACGGAATGAGGGCAGCTAGTGACCAATGAGCTTCTGTCGTTTGTTTTTGTGCTGAAGGGGCGCTCGGTGCTGGAGCGAACGAACAACGGGACCGCGTATATCACTATTTTTTATTATTAACGTCTTAATCTTGAGCCTAATTTCGCTATGCCGTATGCCAACCAGCCCACAGTGAAAATCACGGAGCTGACGGACGAGAATGTGAAGTTTGTGATCGAGAACACGGATCTCGCGTGAGTCAAAACGATCATTTAGCGTTTAATTAAAGCACGCGTATGCGTCTGGGAAGAACCATGCTGCGTATGGTAATGTGGTATTAATACCATCATTTAACCATGGTATTGCCATAGTACTTTTTGGTTTTACTTTTTAACAAAAGTACAACAAATGTGTGTGTGTATATGTGTATATATATATATTTATATATTACACACATACGTATATGGGCCATTCTACCGTATCGGTGCAAACTGCTGTTCCACAACCAAAACACATTAAAAAAAAAAAAGCATTTAATAAAATGTTAGATGTTTACTAAGAACTTTCACAATAATATATAAAATATAAGTAAGCTTAATTTATATATATATAAATTCATCATTTATTGGGTACAGAAATAAAGTATACGGAATGATCTACTAAAATGTTATGATAGTTTTTGGTTCAGTGTATATTCAGACTAATGAATCCTTAAAGTTGTGCATATATATATATATATATAAATTATTATTTCCAAATAAAACTTGCAATATTATTTGTTTCAGTGTGGCAAACTCAATTCGACGTGTATTCATGTCAGAAGTCCCAACCATTGGTAAGAATCAAACCATCTGTCTTCTGAGTTTTTATACAAAAAGGGGTCGATTTAATTATGTTTACTTGATTTAATGATCCACTTTGTCTTATAAATCAGTTAATCTGATCTAATGTGCTTTTTTTGCCAGCTATTGATTGGGTTCAAATTGATGCCAACTCCTCTGTGCTCCATGATGAGTTTATTGCACACAGAGTGGGTACGTATGTGCAAAATCTTTCCAAATCTTTCATATCACTCTTCTTCTAGTGCTAAGTGCAGTTATCATGCTCCTCTTTCATAGGGCTAATTCCACTCACAAGTGATGACATTGTTGACAAGATGCAGTACTCACGAGTAAGTGTGTTAAACACGCCGCCAGCATTTCTGTTTTTATGAATGTGACTCGTCTCATTGAATGTAGAGAAGTAATATATGGCATTTTGGTTTCCTTTTAGGACTGCACATGTGATGATTTCTGTCCGGAGTGTTCGGTTGAGCTCACGCTGGATGTGAGATGCACAGAAGACCAGACGCGACACGTGACCTCACGGGACCTCCTGTCCAATAACCCCCGAGTCATACCCGTACGTGGATTCTGCTCACAAACTCACATATAGACACTTTGCTTTTTCTCATATGTTGTATCTTGCTCTTCAGGTAACATCCAGAAGCCGAGACAACGATCCCAATGACTATGTGGAGCAGGATGGTGGGTCAGATTTCTTTCCAATTGTCTGTATAATCCCTCCGATGTAGTAGTATTGATCATTTGGGGATTTTGTACAGACATCCTGTTGGTGAAGCTGCGGAAGGGTCAGGAGCTGCGTCTCAGAGCATACGCTAAAAAGGGTTTCGGCAAGGAGCATGCCAAATGGAATCCCACTGCAGGGGTGTCGTTTGAGTACGACCCAGACAATGCGCTGAGACACACGGTGTACCCAATTCCACAGGAATGGTATGGTTCTTAAGACATGGTTTGATCGCATTAAATGAGGATTAGTTGTAATCAGGTACACAGAAGTATTGGTTTTAGGTTTTCTTTGAAACAATTTTCACAAATTTTATGAAGAAATTGACATTTTTAAGAATTAGTTATTGACTTGTGAAGTGTACTCCATTAAAGCAGTGTAATGGTTTTTTTTTTAACAGTGTACATAAATTAACACCTGGTTCTCAGATTGCTATATATATATATATATATATATATATATATATATATATGTGTATACTAACAAATCTACCATCCTTAAATCAGATTTTTTTTCCCCCCCATTGTTAATATTAATTATTCGTTAATGTTTATATATGATTCTTTTTTTCTTTAATGTGTTCAGATAATCTTCATATATTTAATTTTGCTTTTTACTTGTCAAAAGATTTAACGTATAATTATGTGCCTTTGCTCACCTTTTGCTTGTCAGGCCTAAAAGTGAATATTCAGAAATCGAAGAGGATGGAGTTGAAGCTCCATATGATCCTAATGGCAAGCCAGAAAGGTAAGGAAATCGATAACTATACATACAGAAGGATATATGCTTGGGAATGATTGTCTTAAATTACCCTCTGTTGTGCTTATATTAAAAAGTGTTCAATAATTGAATAATGTATAATACAAATAACAAAAATTCTAAACTACAAACACTTAACTGTGATATTCTGTGTTATTTTATTATTAGAAATTCTGTTGCGGAATTATGAGAAGCTTAATTACAACCACAATGTTGCTTCTAGGCAACACTGACATTTAAGCAATTTCTCATAATATTTTAACAATTTCTCTATAAAAGGACTGCTTCAAAATGCATTTTATTTATTAAAAACGTCTTTTTTATGGATTAAAAAACAATTTCTGAAGGCATGCCTCAGTGGAGGGTTAATACAAAAAAAAAAACATCTAGGCTACATGTTTTGTTTCATCCAGATTCTATTACAACGTGGAGTCCTGCGGTTCACTTCGGCCAGAGACCATCGTCATGTCGGCTTTTGCTGTACTTAAGAAGAAACTGAGTGATCTGCAGACACAGCTCAGCCATGAAATTCAAAGCGATGTGCTCACCATTAACTGATGTTGAAATACTGCTTTTTTTGGATCACGCTTTTGGGAAAATATATTTTTTTCAGCTGTTATGTTTCTTTGCATGAAACCATGTTATGGTGGATGAATAATAAACAGATTAAAGTATAGTTGTTCCATTACAGGAGTTGCACAGTGTGGTGGGGAAACACTATGAACACCAGAGGGCAGGGTTAGTGAGAAAAATATATGAAGAGACCATTCTGTTGATTTATACGCGAGTGAAATATGAGATGTATGGTCATGACAGAGCGTTGAACAGCATGCTGATAATGGGAACATTTTATTTCAAGCAAAACAAGTCCTGAATTAAATATAACACATTTACAGAAAACCGCCCGAGTCAAACTATGAAAACAGAACACGTGGAAGGAACAAGAGCTACGTGAGTTCGACAGATTGTGCAATCATATTTATTTGTCCTGTAAATTGAGAGTTGGGTATCTGCAGAGCAAAAGCGGGCGTTTATCACCTTGTGGGTGTTTCTAAATCATGCAATCTAAATGATCTCCCTTACCCAACCCCACCCCTAAACCTAACGTCACTATGACGTCAACCAATCGGGTATCATGGTGTAAAAACCCTGATCTGGTAACCCCCATTACTTTCCTGCAGTGTTTCAAATACATTAGTATCGAGAGGGCCGGAGGAAAGTGGAGTCACAAAAACTTCTCGCTTTGATTTTAATCATGAACTCTAGTTTAGCACAAAACTATAGCAACATAGATTAGGAAGTGTGTGTGAGACAACTATCAAGAAAAAAACAGAATTCGTAGTCCAACTAACCATACAAGGACCCAACTTACTGGAAACTTCTGCGTGTCTTCATATAAAATGGGTTTTAAAACCCCGAAATCTGCGTAAACAAAGATTCAGTGTACATTTGTCAGGAATATAAAATGTCAGTTTGCAGATATCATGTGTAAAAGTGCGGCCACATTAGCGAAATTGCGTAGGCAAAAATAAAAATCAATGTATAAAACCACCTGCTCACAAGTCACCGAATGTTCACGCAGTAACAGAATAATGTTGACAGTACTGTTGTTGTTGTTTTTTTCTTTTCTTTTTTTTCATTGTCTTTCATCATTGCAGCTCCCGCCATTTTTTATTTTTTTTTGGTATGCGCGCCAACTTAAAGTGATGCACTCTACTGAGGTAAAAACCCTTTCTTTTACTGTCTATGGTAAAAACACATAGACAGTAAAAACATAATAAAAATGGCTGCCGTCGGTTAGCTGCCATTTTTGCCGATAAAAAAAAAATTCTCAACTTAACTTTTTTTTGTGTGTGTGTCAAATGTGATAAGACTTTGTGATAAGGCCGGTCTGTAGGTTGCCATCTTGTATATTAACTTAACAAATATTGACTTAAGTTAAACATTCCTGGAGACAGGCTATTAGAGCGTCTCTTGTAAGCTGATGTGTGAACGGAAAATATTTTGTGACTGTGAGTGCCTGACAGATGTTGAAATGATTGCATTTCGTCCGTGAAATTTGACGTGGCAAATGTGACCGCATCTTAAGTGACCTAAAATATGTGCTCGTTTTTTATAATCAATTATACACACCACACAACTCTACATTTTAACTTCTCTTTAATTACATAGTCTAAAAGAAGCAGGTGACAGCCATTATCTCATTATTTTTCATATCTTCTAATTCACTGAGACCTATGTATATGTAAATTTAATTTCATAATATTATATACTGTAGTGTGGAATACTGGCAAAGAAAGACCAAACAGTGTTCTTTAAATTGGTGTATTGCTTCTTAACTGATACCACACAGATTTTTGGCACACCACATATCAGAGTTAAATGTCGTAAAAATTTCATAAATATTTCTATAAATCTTTAAAATACTGTGCTGTTTCCTAAAATAAGATATATAGACATGATAACTCTAACTCCTCTAAGGTCGAGAGATAAGCAAACATATATAATTTATTTCTGAATCTCTTCACTGCATACTTTAAACGGTCATAACTTCATTTCATTCACAGCCATTCTCTAACTCATTTATCACCTTTCCCTCAGTTCCGGCGTGACCCACAGTGCATGGAACTTAATACTAAAGGTGAAATGTATAATGCTGGCTGTCCTTTCGTGTCTCTGTGATGCTTTAATCACAAATATTAATATTATCTCTAGTCCGATTCCATACCTGTGGGATTTTATGTCATTTACAGTCTGATGAAATTCATAAATCTCTGAGAGACGAGTGTCTCACAATGAGAACTAAAGATGTTGTGGTGTGTCAAATTTTGACAAGGGTAGGCACACATTGCAGTTTAAATTAATAACGTAGTAATACAGCAAAATCATAACGTTTTCCAATTGAACATAAAATGAAAAGGACAAGTAAAAGCACTGATTTTTGATTAAACAGGAAAATTAAAGTTCACACCTTTTGATCTCGCTTAAAAATGTGTTGTAGATGGTTGCAGGTTTAGTTGCAAAAAAAAAAACAAGTTAAATAATCCAAATAAAATTTAAATCAAAACAATAAAATACTTAACAATTTACAGATATAAACTTCTGTATCAGTTACAATTGACGACATTGATATGTATAAATTAAGGTTTCGTGTAGTTTTCTGGATGTTCCTTTTTACCACCCAACAATGGAATAATTTAGCGAATTATAATTACAGAAAATACAGTACATAAAAATAAACTATTAAATGAAAAATTCATCAAATTTTTAAAGCAAAAGACAGATACATACTGGCCCTTTCAGAGAGATTGTGTCAGCATTCAACTCAAAGCTGTCAAAATTGACAGTTTCTACTTCAATTCAATTATTTTCCATTCACCCATGAAACTAAACCTCAGTATTTCAGATCTTATGTGTTCCTGTGAAAACCCATTATTCCAAATCAAACCCGCTGGAAATTAATATTGACTAGCAACAATGCAGACTAGTATCGACTAAAGTTACAAATTAAAATGTTGGTGGGAATGCCGTAGACCTCCTTATCATATGGAAGACACCTAATAGTAAACCACAATTCAAAGACCCAAGAGAATTGTTGATCATTCAGACAAACATCCAAAGTTAGTGTATTACAAGACTCGAAGATTCAAGATGGTGGAGAGACCTGTTACTTGCTACGGTTACGTTTGTTGGCATGTAGGGAGATTTGACCTCTGTGTTTTCAAGTGACCACGGCCCTTCTTGGACTGTCAGTGAATGAACTGAGGGACATTAAATGCCCACTGATCACATCTTCTACATTCGTGTACCTCTTGGTCAAAGGTGTAGGAGGGGAAAAAAGCAAGATATTTATTTCATAGGCAGCTGATACATAGACAAAGGTTCCCTTTTTTCCTGAAGAAATATTCTCTGTAGAATTGTCTTAGCAAAGATAGAAAATGGATCCCCAGCTCTGCTGGTTTCAGTGCATTCAAAGGAGGCCAAAGTCCGTAAAAGCCAAAGGATAGTCAGCTCATGTTTGTAGTTTCCATACAGTGTGTTGGCTTCAATGTCCTCTCTGGTGCCAGAGCTCTTGGAACAGAAACGCAGGGAACCGCTTGTGCTTACGCGGATATTTTGAATGCTTGAGTTTCTTCAGGATGTGAGAGTTCCTCAATTCCACCGAAAGCATGATAGGACAACAAACTTCAAATTAGTGAACTGAAATAAAGGAAGAGGGAAAAAGGAGCTTATGAACAAGATACACGGAGTCCTGGTTGAGGACGTCTGCCCAGTCTCATCTGTCCAAGAGGACTTTTAGCGCCCGCTCGATGTTCATTCTGTGACCCACACGAGTCACGCCCAAGTCGATCAGATCCTCCTTTTGCAGGTTGGGCAAATGGCTGCCCTCGATATCATTGTCCATAAAGGCATCCCTGTGCTCACCCAGGTTCAGGCTTTCGAGCCAGTCAGCGACGTCCTGCTTGCTCCACATGAGGACGGGTTTGGTGGCAAAGGGCTTGTTTGATGTGGCCTGGATAAGGGTGAGCGGGGAAGGGGAACGGCTACGCCCCGTGCCCAGGCTGAGGGGCGGTGTGGGCAGACCGAATACGTCCGTCATGGTGGGGGAAGTAACCGAGGTCGGAAGAGAAGAGGCACAGCTTAGGCCAGAGTCCGGTGGGGACATGATAGGGCTTTGGGTGTGGTGGTGGGGAGGCAGGCTCTCGGCCTGGCGGCACGGTGACGGGGCAGGCACGTTGGGGCCAGGCTGGGCAGTGAAGGTAACGGTGTTGTTCTGCTGTGTACCTGAGATGAGGGATACACCATCCTGATTTCTGCAAAGACAGAAGGATAAAAGTGAGGAATTTGTATTAATGAGACTAAAGGGATAACACAAAACTATATTCCTGCAAAAGATGCTAGGGTGTTATAAGAGGTTGGCAGAGCATTGCTATGTGGTTGCTAGGGTGTTCCGGATGCTTACTCGTCCAAGTTAAAGTCTGTACGATATGGCTGCAGGTCCTTCATTGATGTTTTGTGCTTTTTATTGTCCACAAGGACCACAATATAACTGCATTATATAACAAGAGTGATGATTTGAGTGATACATCTAAGTAATGAAGCCTGAAAAAAAGCCTGCATAATTCATAATAACTGAACACCATTTTATTCTATAACCTTTAAAATATATATATATATTTTTTTTTACACTTGCGCTGTCCTATTTTTCAAATTCTTATAGCTCAAGTGGGACTAAATCAATTCAATTCTTGACCTCCTCTGGAAAGGTGCCTTTAAGGATAGGAGAGTTGAGACCAGATAATAAGAAAGAAATCAGAACAGAAGACATACACAGAGCTCTTTATGGGTGAATCTCTCAACCCATTTCTCACCCATAAAATAGTATCTGAACATTATGAAAGTGTTTGTTGTAATTCATTTTATTTATGCTGATTTTATTTCCCAGCAGCGTGATTTTATTACTGTATTACAGTAATGAGAAAACAGAATTAAGAGTAAAATGTGTTTTAATTATCATTGAAGTAAAAACTAAGTCAAAAATGATATATATATTGTTTCTGTTATTTTAGGGCAATATATGATTTAGACATTTCTTTGTGAGATTGACCCTCATGTGTCATGTACACAATTTCTATTTATGTAAAGATCAAAGAGCATTGAAAGTATGAGTGTACTTTTAGGTACATCAAAAAACATCAATAACAATATATAACACATAAGTTACATGCCCAGCCGTGGTATTAAGATAAAAAAAATAGCACAGTATAATGATTCAAATAAGAAACATGGTAAACTTCCACAAAAAAAAATCTATTCATATTCATAGTGAAAAGAAAATACGTCTTTGCTCAGTGTTTGCTAAACATAGGACTCTGCCTAGGTTACAAGTGTATTTTAGGGTCAGTTCTGTGGTCTGTAAATAACATCATTCAATAATTAATGAGACTTGGGACTCCATGTCAATGGCAAACCATTGCCTTTGCAATGTGGCAGCCATCAGCATACACAGCCCATGTTTTGCAAAAATAAATGACATGTATTATTTAATTCCTAATGGGCTTTCTCTGTAGGAATCAGCAGTGAAAAAAAGGTTAGGAGGGGGACGACATGAAATATAGCAATTAAAAGTACTCTGTATACAAGTATTGATGATAATACTTAAAGGGGTCCTATTATGCTTACAAAGCTCAAAGTCCAATTCAAATAGAGATGTTTTATTTAACAGAAATCACTTTTCAAAAACTACAATGAATGACTCGTTTGGACTACAACGCATCTTGTCCAGGATTTGTGATTTTACAAATATTGATGAATGACCTGGTTGAGCTGCACTAGAGAAGGCAATGATAGTTATTACTATGTAAAAGACATGCTAGTTTTCCAAAGGCAGACAATCACAACACACACTGGGCCAGCTAACCAATCACAGCACGTTTCGTATTTCAGAAGGCGGGACTTGATGCAGGAACAATTCGAGCCGTTCATGCCAGACTGGGGAGAGAGGTGTTGTAATTATGTGGAATATGTTAACAATAATGTGTTTTTTGAACAACCTAGAATGAGAGCCTGTTTTAGTACACCCCCAATACAAAATCAGGACTTTGTAAATGAGCATGTTAAAACAACATTGGAAGGTATTGATAAAAATCTTGGAAAATTGGAACTCCTTATAACCTTAAATGTTTTGTCAAAATGAAATATAAAAATCCTTTTAAGATATTGCTTACAATAATCTAGGGATGTCTTGTGGGAGCAGTTTGGGTGATGTGACAACTAAGTAACAAATGTTGTAACAAGACGCGCACACACACCTCCCCCCTCTGTGGTACGGTCTGTGTTCATCATCACACTGACGTTGCTCATCTCGTCCTCAAGGCTGTTCTCATTATTGGGTTGCTAGGCAACTCTCTCGTTCTCCAGCAGAGCACACACACACACACTAATCTGAGAGCCTAAATGTAAGCCTGTGATACAGGCAGGAAAGGGGGCATACCTCGTTCCGAAGTGAGTCCTGGATCCGGTCGGAGAGTCTAATGCTTCCCCTGGCTTTGGTGCTTTGTCCTTGTTCACATGCTGCAGAACTGAATTGGCTTCAGGGCCATGGGGTCCTTTCATCTCCGGAGGGTCCCCCCACAGCTTTGAGGTTCGTTGCGTTGGGGTTTTCAATGGTTCTGGTGGAATTGATACAGGGGGCAGAGGTGGGACAGAGGAGGGCATTCTGAAAGAGCTCACGTTCTCCTCAGGCAAAGCGTCCTTGTAAAGTGCATTGCTCTTGATGGCAGGTTTGGGTTTTGGTTTGGAAAGGATCTGAGACCTGTCCACCAGAAAGGCTTGTCCATCTGCATAGACGGTGCATGTGTCCAGAGTCTCGCCTCCTTCAGAAGACAAGGTGGAGATGCTGGACACAGTAGAGATGGTGCTGGTGGTCTCCAGTTGGGGGTCACCGCTGCTTCGGCTGTCTACCTCAATGCCAGAGTCAGTGATCTGTTCATAGGGCTCTAGGGGCCCTGGAGGGAAGCTGGGGGGTGTGCAGTTTGTGAGGACGGTTGGTCTCTTGATTTCGGAATTCCCACCACCTAACAGGGGAAAATAGGGAGCAAGAGAAGGCCCTTTTGTACCGTTTGTTTTCTGTTTAAGCAGTTCAGCTAAAGTCCCTGCCTGGTCTTCAGGAATGTCAAAACTGTTGGCAAACTCCAGTGGGGGTGGTAGGGGTTCAGCAAACACAAACTCTTCATCGATGTCGATAGAAGCCAAGGGCGGCGGAGGGATACCGAAGGGCAACTTGACGGGCTCATCCACTGAGCTAACAGTTATGATGGTCTTGCCATGTGGAGCAGCTGATAGTGCCTTGGGAACTGGGGGGTTGGTGGAAACTGGCTGGTTGGGGTCGCGAAGCTCCCCAGGAGTGTTGTCGGGACTCACTGCCTCATCCTTGTCGCCCTCTGACAAGCTGTTATCTTCCGATTTTGCCCCATCTGTGGTGTGTACCATCAGCAGACCAGCTGACTTCTGCTGAGAAGTGTCCACAATGTCAATCAGCATGTTCTTCTTCTCCTCAGGCCTCTTCTCAGGCTTGCCCAGATCGAGCTGATACTTGGATTCAGTCTCATATTTGGATTCCGTCATCTGCCTCCGCAGGCCCCCCCGGGGACGGCCCATTGTAGCGGTACTTGAGAAGCCAACCTCCACATTTGGTCTAAGCTTGGTGTCGATAAAAAGTGGTTTATTGAGATCAAGTTTGGATGGGTCACTCTTTAGTGGAAGAGGCTGTGATTGCTCCCTCATGGCTCGGTCTCTGGCAGCTAATGCTAAAGCTAATGGTGAATTCGGGTCTAGTGGCTTGCCTGTTACTGGGTGAACGTAATTCCCACTTCCTGAGCTGTAGGTCTTATGAGCAGGCAGACTGATCGGGCTGTGTCCTGTACGGGTGCTCAACAGTTCTCTTACCATGGTGGGCTCAGGGCTGTTGAAGTCCGTCACATTACCACCACCTCTAGGGATGCTAAGTAGTGATGAGGGAGGTGCCATGAGCCTACGCAGCCGCTCATCGCTGCTAAACATGCCCTCATCAATAGACTTGGAGTGTCGGAGACGTGGGGCTGGTCTAGGCACCACGTCCTCATCACCTGCATCTGTTGACTTAAAAGATGGGGAGTTGCGATGAGCATCAAGCCTCTTCTCCCTGTCTCTAACTGCACCGGCAATGGCAGCTGCAAAGGGACTGCCTGAATTTAAGCCATCTTCAGGACGTAGTTGTCCTGGGTGATCCGGTGTGGTCGTCTCAATTTCCATGCTGCTCCCTTGACTGCTCTTACCGCTGCTGCTGGTGGAGGGCTCTTTAATTATTATGGTCGGAATCGGGATGGAGCAGGTTTTCTCAGGACTGTCTTCTACGTTGGGCTGCTTGACAAGCATTCCCTTCCTTCTGGCAGGCTTGTTGGGCACAAACAGTCCAGCTTGACCCATCTTGCCCACATCCGAGTAAGGGTTTTCAGGAATTTGGGCACGGCGCATATGAAGACTCTGTTGGGCCGTTGGGCTGTGATTGTACCCCTCTGATTCGTACTGTTCGGGATTGTCTCTGTAATACATGCCCTGATCTCTCCACCCAGTACCTTCACCTCTGTCTGGGGCTGTACTGTTTGCATTAGGACTCTGTGAAGTAAAGCCTGGTCTGATGGTGCCATATCCTCTACCAGCTGGGATAGGAGCATTATTTTGAGGTGGAGATGGAGGGGAGATGGCTGGTGGTGGTGGAATATCCTCTGATGTGTCAGGCATTGAAAGGCTTCTTGTAAATTTTAACATTGGAGGAGTAAGGAACTGCTTCTCTTCTTCGGTTACTCCTTTAAAGGAATGATAAAAAAGAAAAATCAACAAATCAGCAAGCCTGGGGGTACAATCACCATTCGGAAACAATAAATATGACGCCACAAAGCAAATTATACATCTTGAAAATACGTCACATCAGTAAAAAAAAAAGCCTCCAGCTAGAGTGGGCTGACCGAGTGTAAGTAAGCCGAGTATTTGTATAATTTTACAAAGAGCTGAAAGACTTTTGTGTGCAATTCGTCAAAAAAAGTACTGTGTGAAGATGTACTTCAGTGACAAAACAAAATGAAACAACCACGCACCTATAGATGTTTGCCGCCTTATGGTTCCCTTTGGTAAACCCAGGAAGGGGCCTCTAGGACTCACTGGCTGCTGTGGTGAGTCTACTGCTGTATCCTGACTATTGCAGAGAGACTGCAAAAGACAGAATAAGGCTTACATGATAATAAGAACAAGCAGAAAGCAGCACTTTTGCAGAGAGTCCATTCAAGGCAGGAGTCACATAATATGTTGAAATGATTTCATAAAAAGAGACTGAGATGAAGAAATAAACATAATCTCAAGCAGTAAAGCATACTCACAAGCCTCTGCATAACTTTACTCTAATTTAAGCATCAAAAACCAATATAGCATGCACGGGCAATGGTTGTACCAGACTTGCGAAAAGCGATTATTGCAGTTAGGCTATAACGCAATTTTCTACAGTGCCACAGGAGACTAGAACTCTAGAGGGCAAGAGACAAGGCATGCTTACATTCATTTCAGGGCTGACAGCAAAACACTTGCTATTCGGACGTGGTTTGACTGCTGCCACCCTCACATCTGCATTTGAGTTGTCCCACATGGGTTTCTGGGGGGGCATGACCTCATCCACTTTATCTGTAAGACAACAGCATCTCAAATTAGAAAGCAGGATGCTACATTTAAAATAAGCTCACTATCAAATATTGCTAATTTCCTCTAATAGTATCCTCAGAGCAAGGAACCAAACCGAGCAAGAGAGGCGACAGAAATAGGAACAACGACAATGGTCAAGGTCAAAGCCGTGCAAGCGCTTCCTGGTTCCGTTGGAAAAATCTTAGCACTTCTTTCAATGGCCACTGCGCAACATGCTAGCATTGTTTTAGACAGCTCCCATGCATGGGATGATTACTTAGTGTGACTTGAAATACAATCCTCTTCTTCAGACCCTCATTATCTGAAAGCTGATCATCTATACAGAAATGGAGGAAAGGGAAATTCAGAGTCTGATTTTCCTAGCATAAAAGTCATCAAGACTTAATCTGATAAGTCACACACACACACACACACACACACACAAAACCCCCATCCATCTGGCATTAAAATGTGCTTCATGTCTTGATATTCTTCAGCTGGACTTAATTTATACTTTATTGTTCTTTGCGATCACACTTTCCTTACTTTCGAAAAATTTCCACAATATAATATGTTAATAGGGTTTAAAAGAGAAAATAAGGTTTAAAACTCATTAAATTGAGTGACCAAGTGCACATTCAGTATTTGTTGTGTTGAATAAGGATTGTAGTACTACCTTAGTTATGCATTTTTATGTAGACGTTCAAATTTGCTTTTTCATACCAAAAGTGGTCAGAATTTGTCTCTGGCCACCTTAGTACGTGGTTTCAGTGATCAGATCACAATACGTTTAAGTTGTCAAGTACTAATCATCCGAATGTGAGCTGGAAATGCATTATTAATGTCAGGAATAAAAGGGGGCCACAGTTACACCTCTTCATTCAGCATTACATGGACATATACATTCAGGCTTTAAATATAAAATCCCATCATACCCCTGAGGCAAAACTGAATATATAAAGAAAATATACTGCCAAAATTGACCATTCAGGAGTCTTGATTATAATCATAACTGAAAGCCTGTCTAAGACTGCAGGAGTAGTATGCATCTGTTTTATAATTTGGGTCTCCTTTATAATACCTAAATATGGATTTAAAATGACTCTCTTTGATGAACACATTAAAGAGATGTACAACGCGGTTTTAGCCACATTATGTAAACATAAAACTAATGCTTACAGTGGTTCAGAAAATATCTCCTTCAAGAAGACAAAAGGAATCCATTCAGCAATCCAAAGATGTCGTATCATATGTGTGCAACAGTCACACGTCATCATATTCCTGGTCAATGCTAACAGCGGCAATAGCTTTACATTGAAAATATGGCATTACATTTTGCAGGTGGAATGTTTCTATATTAAACTTATGCAGCATTATTTCCAAGGCAACAGCTTGTTTCAGAGTGATTCAAAGCTGGAATGGTCCCTCGTATGATAATAGTTAAAACGTAGTTCTTTAAAGGGAGAAATTATCATTAAATGTCCAGCTTTAGGATTTGATCTGCTCTCTGAGGAGTGAAATGGAGGCTGGATGTATAATATCAGTAAGAATAAAGAGTATCTGAAGCCAGGTTTTTAGCATGGGAAATTCATGGCTCTTGTTTTCTCAAGCATATCCTTTTTATAATAGAGGGCAGGCTGTTGAATAATATTCTTACATTGCACTTTTGAAGATCTAGGGAGTCAATAAGTGAACCTAAGCTTATGGAGCATTTTGCAGTGTAAACACATTTGGTCTGTTTTCACAGTAGGCAGTCTTCCATTCAACTGGTAAATTTTGATTATCGGAGAGAATACAAATTATTTGCACATTTGTTTTACTGAATCATATCAAAAAAGTTCAATAGTGTGAGACAAATAATCATTACTGTTGCTAAGCTGAGGTGACAAGTATTTAAAGAGTGCTTGGGGAAAACTCACCCTTCTTTTTCCTCAAAGTGGCTTTAACATAAAAGAACAATTCAGCTTTATTCAAGTATTCAAATTCAAAGATAATTTCCAGAAAACACGACGAGGAGAACCAACGTTTGGAATACGCTGTATTCCTCCACATGGCATTGACCTGTGCATAATGTAATGCCATTTTAGACGGAAAGCAACAACAAATTCATGCAGTTAACTTTCCAACACTACACAAGACAAGTAGGTTAGTATCCAATATAACCAAAAAGACAGTTAATTTCTTATTACACATTATAAACTAGAATTTGATACGCGTTTAATACGGCTTACCCTTTGTGCCATTGTTTAATTAGTAATAATTAAATCAGCATGAACCATCAAACTCTAGATTTAGCTGTGGTCACCACAATAAATCTTTCACAATCCCACAAGATTCAGCTAAGTTGAACTGAGTCATGCTTTGATAGTGAATGTGAAGGTAGTACTTTTGGATTTTTTAGTGGAGACTACACAAAAACTGAGACAAAAAGGCCATATAATCACAAATCTCCATCACGTTCATGCCAGGGGAAACACAACATTACAATTTGTATATACATTTCAGAAAATAATTTAGTAAATAACTGTATCGTACCTTTATCCACTTTTAGGTCAGCATGCAGGAAAACAAAACAACATCAAAGTTCATTTCATAATGGACGGTGGCTGTAGAATAACAACAAAAAGTGTCACAGGTTAAAAATGCATTTTTAGGGGCCGTTCACACAAGACATGTTTTTGCATTTAGAAATAAGTTGACAGTTGAACACCATGGATTTGTACATTTTGTTTCATCTTGATGTCTTGAAAAAATGCAGCTCTCATGGCGCGAGACACCAAAAACACACCAAAATACAAAGCAATTACTGCAAAGACAAAATGCAAGAACGCAACCTATGTGAACTGTCCTTTATCTATTAAAAATGTATTAAATAACAGCAGACACTGGATGAGATGTTTCTGCTTGCCATGACTGTGCTTACCTAGGTCTTCAAGCTCTGAGGTCATAGATTTTGAACGCATGGACAAGGCTGTGGAGGGAGCCCTCCGAGGTGGTGGTGGCGCTATAGCAAAAACCAAAAAAAAAATAAAAATAACACACAGCAGGTACAGTAGATGCTTAGGCATGGGCTGTAGCATCCCCATGGGGAGGCATTGTATACAACATTAACTCATGCCGAGGTTTGCCCATTCTCATTTTAAATAATAAATGAGAGAGGAGGACTTAAAAGAACTAAATTAGTAGTGTTAGTAAAATAAAAAAAACTAGTACTATTAGCATTATGGGAAAGCAATGGTTAGAATTACATGAAAGGAGTTTTGTTTGCGTAATTTTCAATCATACGATTAACATGTTCCATTATAGCCCAGATGGTCAAGAAATCCTGAATAAATCAAGACGTTTACCTTTCTTTCGAGCCGTGTCATCAGGGTCTAGATTTCGACTGACCGTCACCACTTTGATAATTAAGTGGTTGCCACCGTGACGGATCATGTTGACCACTTGTTTGTGGCCCACTTTGACGACATTGTCCTGGTTCACCTATAAAAAAGAGGAACAATTTAGCTTGTTTCAGGCATGCTCAGATGTTTACAAAGCAATAATTAGTAAAATGCACTTTGCACAAAATGGCACTGACGTGCATAATTAATTTCCTGCTTTTTGCTGTTTTAAAACACAATGAAACGGTTTGACGTACATTTTTTTGTGTGTGTTGATATGGCTGTACATTTCATTTGCTAAATAAAAAAAGCCTTTTGTTTGTCACATAGCCAAACTACAGCTACTGTATGTTCAGAACTGTGAGCTCAATGCATGCTGCATATTTACTGCAAATTATATATTTTATAATGTAAAATATATACAAATTAAATGAATCAAAAGTGACAGTAAATACCTTTACTCTTTTACAAATTTTATTTCAAATAAATGTTTTTTTTTTTTACAGAAATATTTAGTAGAACAACTGTTTTCAACATTGATCATAATAAGTAGAAATGTTTCCTGAGTAAAAAAATCAGTAAAATGATTAATAAAGGATAATGTGACACTGAATGGCTGCTTAAAATTCAGCTTTGCAATCACATAAATATATTACATTTTAAAATATATAAAAAATACAAAAATAACTGTTGTTTTAAATTGTACAATTTTATTTTGATCAAATAAATGCAGCCTTAGTAAGCATAAGAGTGAAAGATTAGTTACTTTATTGATATTAAGGGAAAGGATGCATTCTTATTTTAGAAAGCATTTTTTGGTACAAAAAACATTCCATATGTCCCTAAGGAAAAAGTTGTCATCAATATTTTGGTCTTTTGTTTTACCAGAAGAAAAGAGCTATACTGTTTAAATGCATATTTAAGTTGATTTCATCAACCTTTAGACGTACCTTAGCATAAATATGGCTCCAGAGCTACTAGACACAAACTAAAAGCCTATAAAACTCCAATTTTGATTTTTTTTAAAACTTCTTTAACTTCTGTATACTACATCATAGTGGAGTAAATAGTTTTTGAGCATTTAGCTACAAAAGAGCTCCCAATGTTACAATAACCCCACTATGTTTGTTGAAGCCCAGCTATCACTACCTCATTCATTTCCCTACTTAAACTAACACAAAATCATTATTTTATCCACAGTATGTTTTAAATAACCTTTTGCCTATATATTTTCTTTATATACACTTAAATGGTCACAATCATTGTGACAGCTGTCATTGTAAAGCCATCAGAGGGCAGTTAATCAAAATGGGCTATAAATGTTTAAGCGGGACATTCAATCTGCAACTGAGCCGTTACTGGTGAGCTAAATCAAATTCAGCTACAGCAGAAAAAAATTTCAAGTGGTGATAACCATGGATATATGTGCGACATTCATCAGCAGCTATTTTTTCATCATCTTTTTTCAACAAAGGTGTAAAGTCCAATGACTCCAACTAGACTTAAAGGTGCAATATGCAAAAATTGAGGTAAAAATATTCATAACATGACCTACACGCATCAAAAGAATGAGAAGAAATAAGGGCGATGATGTCATTAAAAAAATGTCAAGTAATGTCAAGTGCTGCAGAGTTATCAACCTTAATTAGCATTAGCATTACTAGCCCCGGCCCGACAGTAATACCAGTTTTGGCCATGGGAGGCGGTATGCGGGCAACATAACCACCAGCCAACCTGCAATACACGAATAACTCGCACGGCTTGTCGGCGTGCCTGAACCTGATGTCAATCATGTGGAAAGTACAGCCCAGTACTTTCATTGAAAGTTCATTGAGCATTTCAGTTCAGGGAAGAGAGCGCCACCCGCTACAGGGAAACAACCTCGCTCGGAATCACAAATCAAATTAACATCGGCACTGCTTTTAATCGCTGGAGACAACTGATGGACCTGAAAGAAATGAGGTTCGACTCCGAACTTGCAACATTTCTTTTGGTTAATTTATAACATAGAAATGTATCGAAGGCTGTTCGATAAACGTGCTAATGTTAGCGATGGCTAACCGTAGCTGCGTTTGATAATTAGCTAGCTATAACTTAACGTTACCCGTTTTATTATATCATAACTAACCTGCTCTGTCTAGTCTGTTGGTCTCCGTGTCCTCTTTGCTTCGTGGTTTTTCTGTGCGTGGAAAAATTTATGTGTGGCGTGAAAGCGTGTGAAAAGAGTCAATTGCGTGTGTCTCACGGTGAATGCTTGAGAGTTGGCACATAGAGGACAGGTTGATTATTGCTGTTTAGCGTTTGTATTAATCTATAATGTGTCCCTGTTTGCGTACAGGGACATAAAAAATAAATTTAAAGTGATACGTGGACCAAGGTGTCTGAGATTGTTAATTTTAAGTAAAGGATCCTAATATTTCGTCCACAACAATATTTAATGAGGTTAACTTATAACTCCTTGTGGTTAGTCTGCACGAGATCAACAAGCTTTTTTGCTTTGCGGCCACTTTAAATACAAAACAAGCATTCGATCTACGTTAGAGCGTCTGAGCGCTCACAAATCTTTCTGCAGCATCCTGAGCAGAGCGGCAAAAGTGATTTTTGACACTCTAGACGCCGGCGGTGTGAACGCACGGCTATGGCTGTAGTGTTGTTGTGAAAGTAGGGGCGGAGCATAGAGACTATGCCGTTTCTCGTTTGTTACTCTAGGGTAGACCAATTCACTTTATTGAGGCATACTGCCCCCATCTGGTATGGAATGTGGAGTATGATTTGATTTTTTTTGCCAAATATTACAGATGGCCCCTTTAAAACATACTCTGAGGAAGAAACAGGCGGCATTTAACATTTTTTACTTGATGCATGAAAGTGTAAAACATACTCCCACAACTATTTGAAGAGGTTTTAAAAATGATTCTTGACACGAGTTACCAGCTCACAACTCACAAATCTTTGAAACAATATTGTATTTTTTAAAAGTGCCCCTATTATGGATTTTTGAAAATTACCTTTCTGCAGTGTGTAACACAGCCCTAAGTGAATTAAAAAATCCTGCAAAGTTTTAAATCTGAAATTGCACCGGGTATAAAGTTATTGTCTTTCAATAGGAAGACTGGAGTCGTTTTTTTTTTTATAGCAAATCCCAAGCAGATTTACAATGATGTCAGCATGAAAAATTAGCATATTGCCCACCCACTTGTTGGTCTTTTCACATTGGTGCACATTTGCTAGGTGCTGTTTTTGGAGTGGTAAAAATAGCGCTAACGCTATACACAAAGCAGCACTGCACTCACAAACACTGCTTTACCAGGTATTACATGCATGATGAAATAGAAATGAGACCAATCGGACCAATCACTGCAGATTAGCATCACGCAAAGGGGGTGTTTGGAAAAATTAATAATTGAACGAATTATTTGGGAGTGTTGAGCAAGTAAGATAAAAATAAATGCATATTATAAGACAATTAAGTGTTTTTTTGACCTTGCATGCATGCCATCCTGTTGTTGGGGACTCCCAAAACCAAAATATGAACCAGTGCTGTCAAATGATTAATCGTGATTAATCGAATCTAAAAATAAAAAGTTTTTGTTCACGCAATATATGTATGTGTATATTTATTATGTATATATAAATGCAAACAAATGCATCTTTATATTTACGTTTTTTTTATATAATACATATATTTATATATAATATAAATTATATGAATATAAATATATAAATATACACTGTACAGACACATAAATTATGTAAACTAATATTTTTATTATGGATGCGATTAATCACGATTAATCGTTTTAAAGCACTAATATGAACCTTTCATTACCCATAATAGGGGCACTTTAATTGTCAGAAGAAAACCGAGCAGCGCTTGCTTGTGCAAGAACCACACCAGGCTGTTGTGGGTGGATGCACAGTCATTGCTATGGTGTTCAGAATGGTTGCTAGGTTGTTTTGGGTGGTTGCTAGGTGGTAGATTACTGACCCGAGTCAAAAATCAGCTGAATGCATAGAAAAGTGGTTTTACACCTAACAATAATATGCCACACGATCTGACGCTCACAATTGTCATTCCCTATCAAACTTGTCCTAAATTATATGAAACAGTAATAGTAATAGTTGCCTTAGCAAGCAGCGCTAATGACTACGATAAGATGGTGATATTCTTTGATACAAATTGTCAAATAAAAGGCACTGCAGGCAAATTAGAGAGACACCCCTGCTCCAGTGGCATTTCTCAAGCAAAACGATAAACACAGGCACTACGAAACAGATCAGCAGAGAGAAAATGAGAGAGACAGGTTTGGAGAGATTTTAGAGTATGCCTTTTACCGAAGAAAAGGTTACGTGAATAAGCTTGGGTAACCTAGGAAACAGCCGAGGAGCCGAAGTCGTCTTCATGACGAAGAGAGCTGAGCTGCTCCTTTTATTCCTTCGTGTATGTTTGTGTGATTCATAAATGCTGCGAGTGTGATGAGAGCAAGGGACTACGTATGTGATTGTATGAGAGAGAGATTGCCATTCGTTTCAAATAAATAAAATTAGCTCAAGCTAGAAAGCAAGCCGTAATCAATGTGGGACCGGGAGTGAAAGCCTCACATGGAAAGCCAGGTCAGTTGAAAAAAGTAACAGCCTTTAACGTCAATTACCGTTACCTTTTCTACATCTCTCTCTATTGTGGATTTTCATAGTGCGCATTCCAGAAGACAAAATAACTCTGCATTACATCTTCGAGCTTGACCTTATGACAGATGATGTAAATTTAGAGGGATTGAGAAGGAGAGAGAGAGAGAGAGAAAGCTCTGTGAATCATGAGCTGTAATCGCAACTCTTTGCAGTGCAGATTTTCGCAGCCCTCTAGTTTCTGGTGAGTGGTGGAAGAAGGGGGTGGGCACAAATTTCCCAGAATTCTCACTGACCTCCAGTCTCTCGGCATGTCACACACTGGTAATGAGATTTGGGCTCATTTAGGAAGTGCTGGGACCAGATGTAGATAAAGCTCACAAAACAGCACAATCTCAACATGGCCACTTCATCCTGATAATCTCATTATGCTGGAACCGAGCCAAAGCCAACCAAGCTGAGCCGGCAGCACAGGAACCCGATTCTGTGTTGTTTTAGATATCAGGACATGGAATAATCAGTCATTCATTACTCACCCTCATGTTGTTCCAAAAATATATGCTCATTTTTCCTTAAAATACAATAGGATAATTTCGAAGAAACATCTTGTAGGTTTGTTAGCAGTGACCTGACCACAGACTAACAAAAAGGAATCTATGATGTCATCTCTGACTACTTTAATGATTTTATAGCGTTTTTTTTGTCTTTGATAGTCTGTGGTCACTATGAGTTATCATTGCAGTTATACAGGTTGAGGGCAACATGAAGGTGCAAATTCTGTTATCATTTATTCCCCCTCATGTACACTGTTAAAATTAAGGTTCCAAAAGGAATGCTATAGAAGATCCATTTTAGGTTCCTCAAATAACTTTTGATGAAAAGAACCACTTTTTCAAAGTGAAAAACATTATAATATTCTACAGAATGTTTTTCACTTTAAAGAATCTTTTGTGATTTTAGAACGTTTCCATGAATGTTAAATGTTTTCAGGGACTATAGATGCCAATCAAGAAAATGGTTCATCTGAACAGAAGAAAGCTGAGCTACCTTAAAAAAATAAAGGAAAATATTTATATATTTTTTTTACTTGAGATGCACTTAATGTATAATGATTTGTTTTCAAACCATATTATTAAAGTGACAAATCAAAGTGGATTTACAAACAGAGTAACACAATTTGTACAAAAACACTTAACATGAAAAATTAATAAAGGAGTAATGAATCATTATCAGCTGCAACCTTTCAGATCAATTTGGTTAAGTATCATAAGCATGCTTATGGATAACACAACAGGTGGAGTGAGATAAATATACATAAAACTGGAAAATTAGTAACAGATGGATAAAAACATTGAAATGTCCAAATTGCTGAAGGAACATATATAATTTTGCCAATTAAAGGAGCAGAGCTTTAGTAGACATTCATTTCTAAACTTAATTGTTTAAATTAGTCATAGTTACATGTATAAACATTTATTCTATATATGCTTTTGAATGCTTAAGAATGAACGTACGTGTGCATATTCTTTAAAATATCTGTTTTGCATTACATGAGGGGAAAATACAGTTTATTACTTTTCAGGCGAACTATTCCATTAAGAGTTAACCATATTGATCTGAGTCTCTGTGTGTCACAAAACCGAAATCAGGTTAAAGACAGCTTTGGATGCAAAACTGGATTTTAGGAGGTTGATTTTTTTTGTTGTTTTTTATACATACGCATCTAAACACACCAAACAGCGATTTGCAATTGTAAAATTAGCATCGATTATAACCTTTTGTGATTTCACAGCACAATAACAGACATAAATACACAACACGCACACACAGATCTTGACTGATGGATGTGTGTGACATGTGGTGAGCAGCCCACACTTGATTAAAATCTGATGAAATTAGCAGGCGGTTATCCTCTGCACCCAGAGTCAGCACAGGAAATAAACCATAAAACGATAAGCCTTCCATTTGGCTAATCATATCAGTTCTGCTCAGGGTCGTTCTGGTCACATTGTCTCAATGCACACGCATGAAAAATAAATAAAATAAAAACTCATAAACCAAATGAATTTCATTGCTGTTCTGCAGTCCCCAGATGCATCACACAATTTATACTTGCTGTTCTATTTAAGGACCTTAGAGATTCTATCTCGATCTCTCTGTCTATGTGTGTGTGTGTGTGTGTGTGTGTTCACGTGCTGTTCATCCAACTTGAGAGTGTGTTTCTGTGTGACAGAGAATCTACAGGGACCTTCATATTTCATAAAGGATGATTTTGTGTCACATCTGGTCACTTCCAGAAGAATAAAGATGCGTACTGCACACACACACACTCATATATATAGTTGCTCACTTAGCGATTATGTAACAGTCTATCCATGTTCACCCTTGTGGTTACGTAATGCCACTCTGTGAACTAGGAGACCCCCTCAGGTATCTCCACATAGACTTAAGACTAACTAGTAGTAACAGAACAGTGAGGATGCATGGACAAGGGAAGACTTTTACTATTTTATTTAGATCATAAAAAACAGGACCATTTACAGACCAGCGCAAAAACATCCAAACTAACGTTATATATTATACAAGCCTGGTGAACATTATTTATGAGGTTTTTTGAAGTAAGCTTCGAAACTAAAGCAATTCGGCCAAAAGTTAGCCTAAAGTGACCTGGGTTTATGTGTTTTGTCCCAATCCAAAACTCGTTTTTTCTACTTTCCTGTCTGCTGTATAAAAAGGCAAAAAAATAAAAAAAGGGGGTGAAAACGTACATATCATCCAGCTCTGGCAAGGTTTATTTATGTGTCTAATATCACACCTTAATAATAGAAACATCAGCATATTTGAGACCGCTTGTGTCTTATGAGTGGAAAATTACATTAAAATTTTTTAATTAAAACATGCACTAATATATATAACATGCATATAAACAAAAGCAGGATAAAAAAAAAAAAAGATTAGATATCTACATGATCATCTCTGATGAAAAATATGCATAAACATTAAATTATTTTGCAAGCTGCCATAAAAATAAATAAATAAATATAGGCCTATTGTTTGGATTGAAAAAAAAAAAACCCTGGCATTATGTGTTCCAAAAATCGGCCTAACCAGGCCCATGCTGATAATAAAAAAGAAAAAAAAGAAAAAGTCACACATTCGTGAAAAAAACCCCCATAAAACTCAATGAATTCACATGGCTCTCATCTCTTAATCCCCAAGTCAAATCCACTATCATTACCAAACATGACCCAACGTCAACATCACACTCTTTAATGCGGCCTAGAGAGCCTGCAATCACAGCACCTCTGGCCTGATTTAGAGATTTACAGAAGGTTGTCCGAGGGCAATCATCCAGCCCAGATAAAACTCTATCCCTTCAAATGAAATCTCCCTCTTCCGGATACTTTCCGGAAAGGAGGGTGCTCTTTTGTCTTGAGTGGGGATAATTATGAAGAGTACAGGGGATCTGTCCTCTTCACACTCACTCACTCACACACGCACACACACTTAAGCCTCATCCATTTTCCCGTCTGCATTGCTCTACGATAGTAGCACAGCTATCGGCTTGGCCTGGTCTGTACTTAAAAAAGGTTATATGATAAGACCTCTGTGGTCAAGTCCTCTATAGAGGAGATTAAACACAAGATAGCGTGAAAGACTCACTGAGACTATAGAATTTCCATTAAAGATAAAGTGGATATCTAAACAGCGTTTCTGGTCACTGGCTATGTCCGGACACAGATGCCGGACTTGTATTAAGTTGCATAACATAATTACTTAAAATGTAAAACTCCTGCAAATAACTGAGGGATATATAACTGAGTTATACTCCATAGAACTTGTCCACACAGGAAGTAGATGGATGCCTGCTTGATACATTTAAGCATTTTTTATATCCCTACTGCAAGCCCTACAAAACAAATGCCAATTTACCAGATAACATATTTATGGACACCATAATGATGTTAATGCCACAGTATTTCTTAAATCAAATGATACAAATCATATTAAAAATTCTTATTAAGGTTAGTTTGACCGTAGGCACATTTGGCCACATTTGCTTTCACTAGTTCATTTTTCACTGTTAAAAATGACAAATGGTCAGTGGCAGCATGCCGACATGAAGCATTGTTGAATCCCAGCTAAAGGACCTTTCCCGATCCAGGCCACTCTCTCTCAACCACTTAATTTCCTGTCTCATCTACACTGTCCTTTAACAATAATGGCAAAAAAAAAACCCAGACAAAATAAATCTTTAAAAAAAGACAAATGTATAATAAAAGTACAATCATTTACATAATTTATTAATAAATATGATGTCATTACACCTGCATTCGTAACAATTTTACAAGAATGAGATTTTTCATGTTTTTGAAAGAGGTTTCTTATGATCAACAAGGTTGCATTTATATGATCAACGATACAGAAATATTGTGAAATATTATAAAAATTTAAAATAACAGTTTTTAATGCATTTTATGTGGTGGCAAAGCTGAATTTTCAGTAGCCATTACAATTTTATATGATCCTTCAGAAATCATTCTAATATGCTGATTTGCTGCTCAAGAAACATTTAATATTTTAATAAACATTGCATTTATAAAGTGTTATAATAATATAAATAAAAAATTATATATATATATATATATATATATATATATATATATATATATATATATATATATATATATATATATATTATGTATTTGAACAGAATTTGAAAAATAATATTGTAATTACCTTGCTGTCACTACTGATTAACTTAATGCATCCTTGCTGAATAACAGTATTGATTTCTTGAAAGAAAAAGAACAATAGTGTAAAAGCACCATGGTACTACCATCCCATCGTATAACTGAAACTGCCACATTCTTAAGGAACAACTGCACTGTCATTAGAAATCAGTCCTGTGAGCACACCACACCAAAAGATCATCCCCTAAACCAGGCTTAGAGAGCCGGAATGGAGGAAGCCAGCCTCTCAGGAGGAAACCATCATATATGTCAGCATATTGCACTTACATGCATGTCTAAACAACCATGAGAGCTAATTTCTACCATGTAATAGAGTCATTCACCCCAGAAATCCAAGCACTCAGGTATTGAAGTCCATTATGGAGGTGTATTTTTATATCAATACAAACAGGAAAAGAAATGTTTACATGTGGCCCAGTGCTGCACTCCAATGAAGAAAAAAAACAACCTCAAAACGCTACCTCACTTTCATCACTGCGCTCAGACACAATGCTGGTGCCGTTGCTAGGCGACCGTTGCTCTGTGTTACAACATGAGACCTGGACCATCACATAAACGCAAGAGGAATGTCAGTAACATCACTGGATTCCGTTATTCTGGAAATATTAAAAATAGGAAGATCTATTCTGTGATGCTTAAAAATGATCCAGCCGGTAACTTTTTCATTTAGTGTGACAGAGCAAATGCTATGTTCTGCGCTATACTTGGTTCGCAGTGCGTGAGGAGCAGGTTTTGGTGACAGGTTGTATGGTTATAAGGCCATGAGGACGCTCGCAGGCATCTCCTGCAGTCCACAGACTTCCTCCCTGCTGGTTCTCTCTGTGCACACAGAACATTCTAGAGAGAAAGCATTACAGGCGAGGAAAGATGTCCAGCCGTCAACAAACACATCAACCAGCCATCACATTTAACGTTAGCAATTTTTGGAGCTAGATAACCACAATTACATATTTTCATGCCTTTCGTGACGGTGCAAGATATTTACAAGAACCAAAAATACTTCAGTGCCGCTGCTTGTTTAAACCACTAAAACAGTTTTAAAGCAGCAGATGCTTTTTGTGTCAGCTTAGATGTTATGCAATGCACCTCCTAAATTCATGAAATAGCCTTATATATTTAGTAAAAATGTACACCTAAAACATGGCTTGACAATTATATTTTCCACCAGCATGCACAACTTTTTTTTTCTTCGTTAAAAAATTAGCTAAATATTCAAGATAATGTTTATGGGCCAAAAGCAGAGCGAAACAGCGATACTCATTTGAACCGTGCCACATGAACTGTTAAACCGCTCGGCTGAAGGTTCAAATGGCAGAGCAGCATGAGCTCACTAGAGCAGATACGTTTACTTGCTGATGAGCGACACTAAACAGCGCTGTAAGGTCCAGTGTAAAGGGTTTGAATTTAGCAAAGAACTTTAAAAAGTTTAAAGTTGGATGAAACCGCGCTGACAAACAGGAGAAACAATGTGCGCAATGATACAGTCAGAAGGTATTTCAATATACAAATCACATTATTTACCATGGATTTACTAACTGCACCGTGCTATTGTGGCAGAAATGTGGGATATTTACATAGAATTGTATTATATTATTGATATGGTCCTGTATTAAATGACTAATAGAATATAGCGTTTGTGCATTTATACTAAATGTATTCAGACAATTGTATTAAGACCCAAGCTACTACTACTGTTAACTCAAGCTACTGTCAAATGTGCCTTTCTAAGAGACATAAAAAATTAATATTATTAATATTGCAGCCTGCACTGCAAACTGTGCTGAATATTGAAACAATATCACTCATCAGAACATGCAGAAAAAAAGTGTAAGCGACTGGGAAAGCGTAAAGAACAAATGTGAAGTGTTTGTCACGTTCTGACCATGAAGAGTAGTTTAAAACTACAGTTAACAGTCTGGTTTATACGACGTTCACTTAGGAGCAAAAATCTGCCCCTAAACATTAAATAAATAAAAATGTGAAATTGATCATGATAATTATCAATATCGACTGATATGAAAACATTTTTCATACCACCCAGCCCTACTATTACCTCTTGTATACAGAAAAGAGAGGTAAGTAAGATGCAGGAATGCGATCAGATGAGAGTAAAGAGAAAGAGAGATACTCGTGCCCACACACCAAGGGCAAGTGGGTGTAGATGTATTTTCAGTAAATACATCATTCTATTTTGTAGCTTCCTGGTTGATCACTAACACCCTTCATAAGCTGCACCATTTCTTAGAGTTTCTTATGGGCAATAAGATTAATTCATTGACTCTCAAAAGCTCCAGGAAATGTAGGAGTGAGAATCTGCAATTCAACCTCTGGTGCAGTTCACAGAATGCAAAACAAATATGCTTTTTAAAAAAGATAGATATTTACATCCCTACCAAATCTACTGCAAGCTTTCGTCATTAACGTAAAGCAAAACCAGGTCAAGTTCTCTGTGAGAGCTTCGCCTTGCTCTGTCCAGAAGGCCAGATTGTCCCTGGGACCTGACACATCCATACACCAAAGTGTGAGAGAGCAAAACGCCAGCGGCTCAACCTGATGTGTGTAGTGAAGCTTGCTCGGCTCCTGAGGGACTGACGGTCAATAGCATCGACTGGACAATTAGAACGTGTTTATTGTTTCTGCAATATTCTGGGAGAAGAGATGGTGAATGAATTTATATACACAATTTATATACACGTTTTTATATATACAAATACATTGTGCCAGACTAATTGAAGTCACTTCTAAGAGTGTTTAGAGTGCAGTATTGCATTTTATATTTTATAAATTACCACATTAAGCGAAGCTTATCAAATTTTAAAATAAAGAATCTAGGTTAAAACATACATAAGATTTCTATATTTTTATATTCATATTTTAGGTGCTGTAACTATTAACTACTATTTCTTTATATTTTGCCATTTTCTAAAATCACACTTTCTCCATCACTAATTAGTTTTAAATAATATGGCACTGTGATAAAATAATTTATCTTAAATATAAATATTTCACATAGTACCTCAATTAATATCGTAATAAACTAAAAAAAAAAAATTGCAAAATTGCATTGAAAATAGTTTTAACATGTCACACTGCAGTACGTCAGCAACCTATTAGATATGAAAACATTACACTTCCTGCTAAACAACATAATCAAAATGCAGCTCCCACTGCTCTATCATAGAAACATTTAGGCTTAGCTACATTTAGACTCTTGGATTACCGTAAGGAGCTAATAATTTATGAATTCTTCGCCACTCATGAGAGCCAATCATTTTCTTCTCTTCTCTGCCTTTCCATGCGGCGCTGAGCTCTTAGATCTGCTCTCTGTGCTTTAACACAAAGTGAGTGTTCTCTTGAATTTTGCATGCAAATGAACTTATTTTGCTGATGCAGAAAGGAGGACAACGTGCCCAATGCTTTTCGTGTCTTATGGTCAGTTATCGCCAAGACAGGAGTTTTGCAGATAAACTTCCATGATCATTATATATTTATAATAGGGATGAGCAAGAGGGTTTACTTAAAACATCTTTAAGACATCTTACAAATCATGTTTCTCTATAAAAAAAAATCCATCATAGTTTTAACAAATAAGGAATAGTTCACCCAAAAATTTGCTGTAAATTTACTCACCCTCAGACCATTCAACATGAAGATGAGACAATTTTTCCAAATCCTTCAGTGAAGAAACAATCAGACTGTTTCTTTTTGGAGAAATTTAACATTACATCACTTGCTCTTGAATGGATCCTCTGCAGTGAATGGTTTCCGTGAGAAAGAAGTCTAAACAGCTGATAAAAACATCACAATAATCCACAAGTGATCCACACCACTCCAGTCCATCAATTAATGTCTTAAAGTAAAAACCTGCATGTTTGTAAGAAACAGATTCACCAAGACAGTTGTTTTAACTATAAATTGTCACTTCTGTTCAAAGATATGACTCCGTAATCCATATTAATGCTTCCTCCAGTGAAAATGTCCATCCCCTGTTATCCTCTCACATCAAAATTCACCAGTATATTTGTTTAAAGCTGCTCTGGACTGTTTAAGCTTATAAATCTGTGCGTGTTTCTTTCCTGTTTCTAGCTTTTTCTCAAAAGAAAGCAGTATTAAGAATAGGAGACCTGTATTCTTGCCAGAAACAACAATGTAAAGTTAAAAACGTCTTGATGAATTTGTTTCTTACAAACACGCAGCTCTTCACTTCGTAAGCTGTTAACTGATAGGCTAGAGTTGTGTGGAGTACTTTTCTAGATTTTTAACAGCTGTTGGGACTCTCATTCTGCGGCACCCATCCACTGCAGAAGTGAGTGAGTAATGTAATGATTAATTTTTCCAAATCTGTTCCGTTGAAGAAACAAACTCTTCTACATCTCAGATGGCCTGAGAGTAAGGTTTCATTTTGGTTGAACGCAGCACTGCTGTTTTCAAAAGTGATGATATAAAATGTATTTTGAGCAGCAAATGAATGCTGAAATGCTGAAACTTCAGATTTGCATTGCAGGACTATATAATCACTAACTGCACAGACTGAAACATACTTCTTTAAAGTCACCTCCTCTAAAGCACCTACAGCCATCAAGCCATCAAACAGCACTTTTGCAACAAATTCGCTGCATTCAACAACACACATATCTAGAAAATGACTATGAAGGATTTGTCCACACCACAAGACATTTTTTCACACTGCAGTCTTGCTATTTGTGATCACAAGAACATGTTCTGAGAATAAACCTAACCTGACTGAAGTCTTGTGCTTGCTTTGACCAACAAGCCAACTGTTCAGACGAGCTAACGACAAGTTGATTCTGAAAATAGGTAGTTTTGCAGATAGCAAATATATAGTGCCATACCAAAAATATAATCTCACTGCTTTAACCAAAATGTAATGTATAATCTGGTAATAAACACAAGGAAGTTAAAAACCGAAATGGTCAGAATGAGCCTTTATCATACTTCTTCGCTGTCTTTGCTTCTTTTTTGGACTTGACAGGTTACAGATCCAAAGTACCTCAGAGGCATTAAAAATTTACAACCTCCAATAAATGCAAGCTCACTCTCAGACAACTATCAAATTCAATGCCCAACTTCTACAAAGAGTTATGATGGGTGATTACCGGCCTGACATTTTCAACTTTCAAATGAATTCAGAGTGTCGAGATTACACCCTCATTCATTAAAAGTGAGAATTAAAAAAAGATAAGCTAGATTGCCTATGCAAAGGTTAACCGTTTAAATGCAACCCAGACCAAAGAGCTCCAGAGACATCAGAAAACTGAGTTTCTGCACAAGGACGGACCTCTGTGTGCTCACAGCTTCTTCCAGGAGTGCTCGTCTCCTGCGTCTCTAAGCTCCTCTGTCTCATTAAAGATTTAACCATGACCTTTCCTCATATTCACAAGCTCAGACTGTGCATAAACATTCTCCTGATTGCCATAACGTGTGAATGATTCAGCAGCAAGCTCAAGATGAAGACCCCTGCATGGGTCGGACACCAATCTTTCCAGCTGAGCAAGGACCTTTCCATCCCTTCAGCAAGCAATGGCTTCTGAGGCTTTCCAAAACAAACCGTAAACTTATGGAAACCCAATCGCGTTCTTACCTCGATGAGGAAGTCTCCAGTCCTCAAGCCAGCTTTCCATGCCACCCCTCCCTCATCCACAGACTCCAGATACTGCAAAGCAGGGAACGCCGGGGTCGGAGTGAACTCCTCAATGGGAGTATCCGCTAAAATCCAGCCGGTGCCAGACAACACAGAACCAAAGGAAAGATATTGTAAAGATTAAAAAGACAGTATGGTAGTTTTATGGGCCCAGATTAAACATAATTCTGGCCGACAAAGTATTTTAAGTATATATATATATATATATGTACTATTTAAATTAGATATTATTTGTAATTCCATCTAGTCTATGTTAAACTTGCTATTACTCAAAAACATGCTGAAAATAACATGCTTTTACATGAAAAATACAATTCCTATGAAAACGAGTGCCTGGTAGCACAATGGATAATGAGTGTGGCTAAACAAGAGCATCTGGTCTGATGATACATGATGCAAGCTGCAATGCATCCATCCAACCAAATCAAAAATGAATGCAGGAGTTGGGACGTTTATATAACCAGAGAAAATGCATGCATGGATGTCACTGCTGACAGTGTGGGGAGAAGCACTGGTCTGGAGCCTGACAGAACGAGGGGCATCACAAGAGCTGATGCAGAAAGCAGCTATGGTGCACCACTCGCAACTTCATGGATCTGTAGTGCACTAAAGCGTTGCAGTTGTGGATGGGAAGGAGACTTTTAGGGTCTAGCTTAAGTGGCTAATGCATTGCATAGTTAAAGGTTTGTTGACGATTTGTGAGTGAATTAAACGCTTCAGCCACAGAAAGAAACAGCTGGACTGTCAGACTCAGGAAGCCCTCGAGACAAAGTGCCAGCAGAGCCCTAATGCAGTCAAACACAAGACAAGCACATGGAGCAGGGAGTGGGTGGGGGTCTGTGTTTACACTTCACAGATTTGACAAGCCCACTTAAATGCATCGCAGTCAATTGATGGACACGCTGACACCAAGAGATGCATTAATTCAGAAGTTCTTGACATGGATGCAATTCATGCAGCTCAAGCCACGCAGACACATCAAATCAAGTGCGCGCGCGATGACGCGCTTTGAAATCAGCAGAAATGACGTTAAGTGAGGGGGTACAAAAAAGGGGATAGGAAACAGTGTGAAATGAAGGAGCAACACGGTTTGATTCTCGAGGGTGTAAAGCATGAAGTGAGGTACAGTCATGATGAGGCGGCGGACACGACGAGGGGTCCGGCTTTTCCCCTACCTTTCGCCCCTCTCAACACGAACCCGAATCCCTCGTTATCCTTCTTCTGCAGCACGACCGTCTTTTCGTTGATAACGCAGTCGCTGTGGAGAAAATTCCGCGCAAAACGACCGTTATTACAGCCTATCATCCTCATCATCGCCACCGCCGCGCGCGCGGAGTGATGCTTCATCCTGACAGGCGTCGGCTGAGCGGAATTAATCATTTTTGCGACGAAGAGCGCGATGTGACGAGAGTTGCAGCCGTTGAAAAAAAGCTCACCGCCGGCTTTATCTGTCGAAGAAGCTGTGACACCGGTTAAGAAAAGCAGGGCCCGGTCGCCGGCGAGATAGCGTGTCGTAAACTAGAGACATAACCCCCAGATGAAGGATGAAAATCACCAGAGGAAAACATGAGTGGTAATCTTGGAGAAATGGGTATGAGATAGAGATAGAGAGAGGGAGAGGGAGGGAGAGAGAGAGAGAGAGAGAGAGAAAGTGATACAGAGAAAGCGAGAGAGAGACGGTTTACTGTGCCACTGAGTAAGAGCGAGCGCGCGAAAGAGAGAACAGAATGTATGCGTGTGTGCGCGCGACTAAAAATAATGTTGTGTGTCCATTACAGATTGGAATCGTAAATAATTTAAAGATTATGATTTCTGTGAACGATTTAGGTTGCTTGACGCTCACATTAACGATAATTTTGGTACTTTGAGTAATTGAGTAATAATTATCTGGAAAAAAAAACAAATTAATCGCATTAAAGCCCCCTGCAATCTGTTACTAAATTATGTCAAATTCAACAGAACGGATACACATAAACAAATAATGAGAAATTATCAATTGTAATTACTTCAAAAAGTGTTTACACTGACTTCTTAATGACTTTAAATATACTTTTTAGGGGGAAAAATGGCCCAACTATAATAGGAAAATATATATAGTCCTATTTTTAATTAATTCATTGACATTCATGCTTTTAGGTGAACTATTACTTTAACACAAGTCAAAACAAATTTTTGAGTCAAAGAAATTCAATCAAAAAGTTTTCAGAATGCAATATGGGTTATTAATTCAAAATTCTGTTAGAAGAGAGACTATTTCTAGTCTTTGTGACACTGAGTGTTACTTCCTGCTTAGCACCATCAAAATCCTTCCCCAAAACACACACTGCAAGCAAGCAGATCAATTACTGAAGGTGTTCAACCATAGAAGACACCGGAGATATCCAGAGATATGCTGTTTGAATATGATAGCACTGTCTCTCTTTCCCTGAAGGACAAGAGGGCTTAACATCTTTTAGATGGAGTATTAAATCCAGTCCTGAAAATCAAGCCAAGGTACTGAAAGTGTAGCGAATTGCTCAAACTGCAGCTCTCACAAAGAGCTGGAGTCTCATTTGCACCCGGAACATTAACTTCATTCAGAAAATGGGATTGTGGCCTGTGCCATTTCATTTTAGTGCACTTTCTGTCCTTAGAATGAATCAGGCCTTAAAATAATCACTGAAGGTCAAGAACCGCAGCTCTAGATTGATTAATTTAACGGCCTAAAATGCACCCGAAAAGATCTTGAAGTGTTTATAATCCCATAAAAACTTTAGCTGGCATATTGACAAAATAGTCTTAACCTGTGATCAGAAGACCTTACAGTCTTAACTATAAGATAAAGTCTTATTGAAATATTGAAAGAGCTCTGAGCTCCAAAGGTAGAATGCTGACTCCTGAGGAATGATGCATGGTTGTCATGGCAACATAATCTGCTTTGAAGAGGACACTGTGGCGATGTCACAGAGCAACAAGGTCATTAATATACCGGACTGAAATATTATTTGCTCATAATGCATTTATACTTCTGTGTGATCTCATTTCAAACAATGTTACTACTGTCAATCACAGAGCGATATTTATATATTGTTAGCTATTTAATACAAACTAAATAATGCATCTTAAATCCAATAAAAATCCATTTGGATTTATCCTACAAAAAAGTTTACAGTGGAATCTGGTCTAAATTTATTAATCATAATATACAGAGCATGTCTGCAAAAGACTGACATAACTAGGCGGTATCTTGCGTGTATCTGTGACAAGTTCACCTAAAAGCACCCGTGTCCTTCTGTACGGCTGTCACTCAAGCTCCCTGCAGCAGGAAGTAACCTGCACTACATTGCCTTGGATTCTCTGTCTCCATGACAACCAGCTCGGAGCGAGGGGTGTGTCAGCTGGGTAGAAGTATGGTAGCCGGATGCGAGAGGATCTTTCTCTTTTTTTGGCTTTTAAAAACCCTGTGACAAATGTGACAAAAGTTCATAGTACAACAAAACTACATTTCTAAGAACTAATATTACCCTTAAAGGCACAGTTAACCCCAAAATAAAAATTCTGTCATTAATTGGTCCATAATAACTTCGTTTTTCTTCGGGACACAAATTAAGATATTTTTGATGAAATCCAAGAGCTTTCTGACCCTCCATAAACAGCAATGCAACTGACATGTTTAAGGCTCAGAAACTTAGCAAGGGCATCATTAAAATACTCAGACATGTTCACAAGTCTCTGAGGTCCAAGTCCAAGTCAAGTCTCAAGCCTTTTAATGTCGAGTCCAAGTCACGTCTCAAGTCTTTGTTCTATTTATTAGCAACAGTTTGAGGCTAAATTGGTTTTGATTTAAATTTAAGAAAATGTACAAATGGAAAGGTATTCTTTTATTAATTTATTAGTTAAACCCCAATCAATCAAATTAATAAAACAAATTAAATAAATCTCATATAAACAAACTAAGGCTTTGTCTGTGTTCTCATACAATTTAAAATTAGAGGCAATTAAAGTATTTTAATCACAACACAATCCTAACAAAGAGGCTGCATAAATGCAGCATTAGTAGGCTTTAATCTTCACTGGATTGTATAATTTCGAAATCTGAAGCAAAGGGCAAAATGGTCTGACTTTAGTTTTGTGAAAATATTCTACATAAAACATCTGCACATCTGCAAATAAAGCAGTGCTGCGGTTGGGAACACAGCTTTATATTCATTATACAGAGGCATGATAAAAAGAAAATACCATCTAAACTTTTCTAAAGTTTAGAAAGTTTCCCTCAGAGATACATTTCTATAAACTTTTTGCAGATTGGTGTTTTTTTTTTTTTGACTTGGACTCGAGTTGCACTTAAGTCGCATAAATAAAGACTTATGCAACTTAAGTGCAACTCGAGTCCAAGTCACAGACTCGAGTTTCCATCTATGAAAATAGTCCATGTGACATAAGTGATTTAATTGTAACTTTCTATGCAGTGTCAGAAAGGTCTCGGATTTCATCAAAAATTGAAAATAATTTGTGTACTGAAGATGAGAAAAGGTTTGTAGCAATATGAGGGTGAGCAATTAATGGCAGAATTTATTTTTAGGAACGCCGCCAGGGCTATTAAAGTTCAGTAGCTAAAAATAATGTTATTGTTTAAAATAAGATTTCCAGACTGCATAGAAAACCAGTGATTTGTAACTGAAATCACACTGCCAATTTATTTCAAATTTGCAGACTAACAGCCACATATAATGACATCATAATGTCAAAGAGCTGATTGTTTTTTTTTTTGTTTTTTTTTTATGCCATCAAAGTGTCTGCATCACGCAGTGATGACCCCAAGCTCGAGCATTGCTTACATAACTGGCCATTTAAAGACTTTTCACACTCTTCAAACCTTTTTTCCCCTGTGAATAACAATGTGGTTGTGCGGTGTTTTGTGTTAAAACATATTGGGGTGGCAAAGTTTTGGAAAATGATGGTTTGTGCAAAAGGATGCGCAGGTAAATGTAAAATTTGTTCCGTACTTTGAAACACTCTCAAGAATAGTTATTAATAATAGTAATCGATTAATCAATTATTTAAATTTTTTGTTCTTTTCTTATACTTTATTAACCTAGGGAATTTTGTCTTTGGGTATAAATCAAATGCATATAAAATAAAAAAAATTAGGATTTAAAAAACAACCTGGCCATTTTTACAGCTGAGGTAAATAAATCAATCTTTTAACCTACACTGTACATTTTTTTTGAAAGACGTAAATAAAACAGAGATAATTGAAGTACGTTTTACAAGAAAATATGGTAACGCTTTACTTAAAGCTTTTATGTATAATGCATTATAAAGGGTTATTAAAGGGTATGATAATTATTTATAATGTTAGTTGTAATACATTATCCCCCCGGTTTCACAGACAAGGCTTAAGGCTAGTCCCAGACTAAAATGTAAATCTGAGCCGTGTCAACTGAAAGAACTTGCACTGACTAATCTTAAAATATATCAGTGCCTTTGTTTAGGCTCAAGATGCACACCATTTATGTGTTTTCTAAGGCATGTTTATGAAAAATGTATGAAATGTTCTTATCGAACTATGGCGTAATCTTGGCTAAATCTAAGCCATGTCTGTAAAATCAGGCCCATATCTTGTCGTAAATAGTTATAACCGAATTAAAAAATTCAAAGTTTAACAATGAATTGAAAAGTGATATCATTTATTAACTGTGGTTGCAAATATTCATGAGATTGTTCAATGCATTACAAGGCATAATTAATGCATTAAAACTACTTTTAAAATTCATTATACATAAAGGCTTTAAGTAAAGTGTTAATGAAAATATTTTTTTTCTACACTACTTTGCTTGTGTCGCTTGCTGTTTCTGTGTGATTATTTGTGAAATTTCCTCTATATTTAAATACTACTCCAAATTTCTTTCAGTGTATTGAAATGATCTCCAGGCCCAGACAGAATCTTTGCGATGATTTTGGTGAAAGATCTCGAAAATTCTATGAAATATGAAAAATTTGCTAAAGGGGGAAGTAGTTACAAATGATTTAATAAACAACTTTTTTACTTTGTGAGTGACATTCCTGTGGAATTCCGCAGGCGCAGATTCCGTGTAGACCTGATGATGACATTTGAGCTGTTATTCTGGTCCATTTCTTGCCTTTCACCATCATAGCTGACCTTGTTGAGGCAAAACATACTAAAATCTGAAACCGCAATGTCGTTTACAGAAAAACTCTGATTAAAAAAAATTAATAAAAAATATCTGTAACCTTTTTTGATCTGTAAATATGTACGCAAGAGAGAACCCATTTCAAACTACCATCATGTAGTGAACCTGACACACTTTAAAAAACACGGTCAGAAGGAAAGAAAAATATTTGCTCATACCTTGATGCATCAAAACTGTCATAAGATCCCACAGTGTAGTGTCGAAAGAGCTTCCTTCTCTCCGATCGGTCTGCCCGGGCATCTGTGAAGAAACATTCACAGACATTTACCTTAGATCACCCCAATTATGTGATATTTCAACCTTGCATAGTGCTCAGAAAGTGTCATAAAAATTATTTTTATTCATTATTTTCACACATAAACAAAAGTTACTTTCTACACTCTGATGTGACTGTGTTCAAGCACTAACCCAGCAAACTTTGAACGCTTCAACATCATTATCATCACTTTCACACCGAATATAAAATGTGCAAAATGACTAAAAATAGTCCCCAGAATTTTGGAGAGGTACAGCAGATGTGATAAAGTGAGAATGTTGTAAAAGTTTGGTTGTTACATAATTGCATAAAATAGCTGTCTAGTCACAATTTGGTCTTACTGTGTGCCATATGTTACAGTCTCAGGTGCCATTTTTTAAACATATTTAGGGTAATCATTTAGCCAACTGTGCTCTAGTATATATATATTTTTTTATATTAAATAACAAAAGGTGCTTACAGTTTCACCAAACAGTACCTTGACATGCAGATTGTCACTGACAATCAATACCAGCATGACGAACACACATACATATATATAAAAATAAAATAAAATAAAATCACATTTCTTGAACACACACCATGAGCTTAACGTAAATCCCCAATTTATAACAGTGAATTCAAAATCAGCACTAAACCAACTATACCACCTTCCACATTTAACTGCAACCAATAAAAAGCTGTTTGGAAGACAGGGACCATTTGGCCCATAATGGAGCCAAACTAGACTACTCCTCTGAGAGAGCTCAGGAAGGCCAAATATTGACTGCATTTTATGGAAGGAACCAGGATAAGAGCCAACAAAGCTAATGAAGAGACTTTTTTATGTTGCAGAGATTAATCGTCTACACGGCGCTGATTTCGCTCCTCCGAACTTCTCCGAGGGGAACATTTGTTCTAGGCCGCTCCTACGCCATGATGTTTGTAGAACAACAAACCAACTGTCCACAGAGGACTTGGACATATGGATAAAACACTGGATTAATATCTGAATTTAATCGAATCACTTTTACGTTAAGCACATCCCCCAAAGCGTACTTATGTAAGGAAGCAAATGTTGTCTACGGAGGAAGGACAACCATTAACGGAAACACAACTGGTGATAATAAAGATCCTGAGCAACCGTGTACATATATTTATCCATTAATAAGATTCTCGAGGAGTTTGTTCTGCAGGCTGCAGCTTCTGAAAACTGCACCATTTGTATTGTCCTCTGTGGTTATGTTGATACACGATGATATCAGTAGTCAGGAGGCTGCGTGGGATTCAACACTTTCCCCTTCCAACCTACTCACTGGTTAGCTGTTAAAGTTACAGACGCGCAATTCTTTGTTGAGCTGAAACATTTTGATGTTCAAACAAAGGGAGGTTTAGATTCAGCGCAATTCTACAGAGACATCTGTTCTATTCTGTGACTGTTAATGTAAGATGTCCTCCACATCTGTCAGTTGTTTCAAATACATAAAAAGGCGGTTTAATGAATATTTTGGTTAATCAAACTGTTTTAGCAAAAGGTGGCCATCTAGAGAGGTTCAAATTCAAATCAGCTTTAAAATGTGAATCATGAGAATTTCTGAAAAGTAAGCATTTGGCACTCTAAGGCTTATTTTTTGCCATTTATTTGGAAACAAATCAAATAATATTGAGGTCAGACTGGACCTGTTATGATGCATCTCATCAACTGAATAAATCAAAACTGAATCGTTTGAGTGTGCAAGTGAATCATCACACTCTGAGTCTTGACATTACCATTTATAGATGTGTTTTGGCAGGTTGTGCATTATCCAGTTTTGAGCAATACCTGATTTCGCCTGCATAAATCTGAAGAGAGGAATTTAATATCAAGAGATATGGATGTTATAATTAATTGGATGAATAAAATGGCCACCACATCTCTTTTTCGTTCTCTTTCTCACATCTTAATGGAACACCCTCTCAGTTTTCTGTAGCAGCTGTGTCGTCTTTCCAACTAAAAGTGTTCTGGCATGTACACACAGAGCCACACGTACTTGACACAAGCGTTGTTCCTCTGTGGACAGTGTGAGGAAAAAAAGGCTATTTGACATGAGGGCGAGCAGTGATGACAGTTGCTACAACACCGAATTTTAAACCACCAGGGGTAACTAGCTGTGAAGCTCACTTGATCAAATTCATAAAGATAGTAAACGTGCAGCAAGCTCGACTTGAAGGATGCAAAACTTTCAAGGCAGAGTCAGAGCGCACCACCGGAAAAAAAAGTAATAGCTATAATATTCTGACAGTCAAAAAAGTTTTACAACTCTACGACTGCAGTTTCTCACTCTATGTAATAAAACATTTATCTTTGACAAAGCTTAAACATGACGGAGAACTGAATTAGATCGAAAAATGACCCCCAGACGATTTGGATATTTTACTACAATTTGTTTGCAACAACTGTTCAAGGTCTCTGAAACTGAAACAAAAAGTCATCAACATGCACAAATACCTCAAACCCCAAGAGAAAAGACAACAACAACACATTTTTACTGCAAAAACTGCAACTGAAATTTTATCGACAATAGACTCCAACTCATCGTTCATATATACTGTAAACACATCATAAAAAAGTGCACAGAGCAAAACATGCAATTATTGGTGGCACAAATCCGTAATTCATCACAAAACTCCTCAGTTTGCAGCATCCTTAAATCAACATACCTCCAAAATGAACCTTCTTCCTAGATCTGCTAATCTCGTCCATTGGTCCCCTTTAGTTCAACCCCTAGTCAATCCGAGAAACGCTCCTTGCCTGAGGGGCGATTGCCACTTTTCTCAATCCCTCAGGCCCTGACGCCTAACTTCCCATCTCCAAAAACTCTTGTGTCTCCTCGAGCGCTCAGGTGAGAGCTGACCATCAGCACCACACACATGGAAAAGAGAACTGTGGCATTGCAAAAGATGATATGTAAGCTCTGTTCTCAGTACCGTGAGAGGGAGAGAGAGTGTGTGAGAGAAAAAAAAAAAAAAAAGATGCCACAAAAAGAGGAAAAAAATCTTACCAAGGCCCACTCCATAGCAACAGGGTTTGTACAGTGTAGAGCATGTTTCCATGGAAATATATCAATCAGGATTGTGCATGAGTGTTGCTCGGAAAGGTTCAAGAGATTTCAGCAGATTACTAGTGCTGTTGCTAACCAGCAGATGCTGGATTTAACTGTAGCTGATTTTAAACACTGTCCTGGATCGTCAACTTTTAAGGCAGCAGCATATGTGATGTTATGTATCTTGGCTAGTTGTTGGATTAACTGCAAAATAAGACAGATTTGGGCAACAATCTTCTAAAAGAAATGTGATTAAAATAACCATGAACGCATCACCATGGGAACCAAATGACTATTTCATAAATCAATGAAAGAAATCAGCTGTCCTTGCAACTCTTCAAAAGCGCTTCACTCGTAGAGTGCATTGTAGTAGCCATGGATTTCAAGGCTGCCAATGGCTCCCATCTCAACATAGCATTTCTCACCTTTTCACACTGATTCTTTTGCAACACTAGCAAACATGGATGAGATTCAAAACGCCTCAGGTGACACTTATACCAAACATAGCAAGTATTTTCACCCCAGATTACTGATAAAATGTGCACAAATTGATCAAATGTGTTGCGACAACTCAATTACTGGCCATAACATGACAAATAAAATAGTATAAGCAAAAGATCCAATTTCACCACCAATAACATATGTGGGTCAAAGATGTGACATGCATTTTTTGTCCTGATTTATTCATTAATTGAAATATCAATTAAAAGTGCCATTTACACATTTTTATTTATTTAAAATGTTAAATTGTTAAAATAATTATCATGGGGAATTTTACTTCATGGATAATACCACATTAATTATTTTTTTATTGGAAATGTTATAAAAGTAAAGAAAATAAATACTAAAATTCTTGACACATTACTTAAAACTAGATATAGAAGACTGTTATTTTCTCAAAAACTATGCAAGAAGATGCAACATTTTATAATACTTTCTCATTTAACAAACAGCTATGCAATAATTAAGCAGAAAAGTATAAACACTCTGGCGCTTTCAAAACACTGCAATGTTTATTTGAGAATTCCAACAGCATAGCAACACTGGCTCAACCAATTATATTAGTTTGGGGCAGGGCTAGTTGTTTATCCAACCAATAGCAGGCAGGAAACCTGTTTGAAAACAATTCAGCGCTGAAATGACACACTTCACCTTTAATAACAGCATTTAGGTTAGCCGTACAGATGCAAAAGCAATTACTGTGCTTCTGCAGCATGACCTTAAGGCAAATGTCATGTTCCATCACATGACGGGTGAACTTAGATCTTACAGTCTGAGAGCTGAGTCAGCCAGATTCTCTCCCTGAGTCACATGGGCCAAAGCCTCTCGGCCAATGACAGCTGTCGTTCACCACACCTCCATTCTGCTCGCCACATGCTGTCGTGAACAGCTCTCCATTTGTTTCGTATAGCTGCCAATAGCTGTCTTACTGTACATGGGCATAAGCAACAATCTGGACCACAGGAGAGAATTGTGTTGGAGATTTTAGACTAAAGCATGATTCTAGATGAGCAATTACATTATGTCAAGTGTGTCGCAATGCAAAGCTTATTACGGTTACTGTTATAAAGGTTCGGATGTGTTTCAGTGAAGAAAAAATCTAAACGCCTCTATATGACACCACACAC